>NC_091981.1:234321957-234396019 GCF_044704955.1 Pristiophorus japonicus
CGCTCCCTCCCTCCCTCCGGTCTCGCGCTCTCTCTCTCTCGCTCTCACTCCCTCCCACTCACTCCCTCCCTCCCTCCCGTCTCTCTCTTGCTCCCTCCCTCCCTCCGGTCTCGCTCTCTCGCTCCCTCCCTCCGGTCTCGCTCTCTCTCTCGCTCCCTCCCTACCTCCGGTCTCGCTCCCTCCCTACCTCCGGTCTCGCTCTCTCTCGCTCCCTCCCTCCGGTCTCGGTCTCTCTCGCTCCCTCCCTCCCTCCGGTCTTTCTCTCTCTCTCTCTCTCTCTCTCTCTCTCTCTCTCTCTCTCTCTCTCCCTCTCTCCCTCCGGTCTCGCTCTCTCTCTCGCTCCCTCTTTCCCTCCCTCCCTCCCTCCGGTCTCGCTCTCTCTTTCTTTCTCTCTCTCTCTCTCTCTCGCTCCCTCCCTCCCTCCGGTCTCGCGCTCTCGCTCCCTCCCTCCCTCCGGTCTCTCTCTCTCTCTCTCCCTCCCTCTGGTCTTGCTCTCTCTCTCGCTCCCTCCTTCCCTCCCTCCCTCCCTCTCTTTCTCGCTCTCTCTCTCTCGCTCCCTCCCTCCTTCCGGTCTCTCGCTCTCACTCCTCCCTCCCTCCTCCTTCCCCCCTCCGTCTCCTCTCTTGCTCCCTCACTCCCTCCGGTCTCGCTCTCTCTCGCTCCCTCCCTCCCTCCGGTCTCGCTCTCTCGCTCCCTCCCTCCCTCCGGTCTCGCTCCCTCCCTCCCTCCAGTCTCGCTCCCTCCAGTCTCGCTCTCTCGCTCCCTCCCTCCCTCCGGTCTCGCTCCCTCCCTCCCTCTGGTCTCGCTCTCTCTCTCTCTCTCTCTCTCTCTCTCTCTCTCTCTCTCTCTCTCACTCTCTCACTCTCTCACTCTCACTCTCTCTGGTCTCGCTCCCTCCCTCCCTCCCTCCGGTCGGTCACTCACTCACTCACTCCCTCCGGTCTCGCGCTCTCTCTCTCTCGCTCTCACTCCCTCCCTCCCTCCCTCCCGTCTCTCTCTTGCTCCCTCCCTCCCTCCGGTCTCGCTCTCTCGCTCCCTCCCTCCGGTCTCGCTCTCTCTCTCGCTCCCTCCCTACCTCCGGTCTCGCTCCCTCCCTACCTCCGGTCTCGCTCTCTCGCTCCCTCCCTCCCTCCGGTCTCGCTCTCTCGCTCCCTCCCTCCCTCCGGTCTAGCTCTCTCGCTCCCTCCCTCCCTCCGGTCTAGCTCTCTCGCTCCCTCCCTCCCTCCGGTCTCGCGCTCTCGCTCCCTCCCTCCCTCCGGTCTCGCTCTCTCGCTCCCTCCCTCCCTCCGGTCTCGCTCTCTCGCTCCCTCCCTCCCTCCGGTCTCGCTCTCTCGCTCCCTCCCTCCCTCCGGTCTCGCTCTCTCGCTCCCTCCCTCCCTCCGGTCTCGCTCTATCGCTCCCTCCCTCCCTCCGGTCTCGCTCTCTCGCTCCCTCCCTCCCTTCGGTCTCGCTCTCTCGCTCCCTCCCTCCCTCCGGTCTCGCTCTCTCGCTCCCTCCCTCCCTCCGGTCTCGCTCTCTCGCTCCCTCCCTCCCTCCGGTCTCGCTCTCTCGCTCCCTCCCTCCCTCCGGTCTCGCGCTCTCGCTCCCTCCCTCCCTCCGGTCTCGCTCTCTCGCTCCCTCCCTCCCTCCGGTCTCGCTCTCTCGCTCCCTCCCTCCCTCCGGTCTCGCTCTCTCGCTCCCTCCCTCCCTCCGGTCTCGCTCTCTCGCTCCCTCCCTCCCTCCGGTCTCGCTCTCTCGCTCCCTCCCTCCCTCCGGTCTCGCTCTCTCGCTCCCTCCCTCCCTCCGGTCTCGCTCTCTCGCTCCCTCCCTCCCTCCGGTCACGCGCTTTCGCTCCCTCCCTCCCTCCGGTCTCGCGCTTTCGCTCCCTCCCTCCCTCCGGTCTCGCTCTCTCGCTCCCTCCCTCCCTCCGGTCTCGCTCTCTCGCTCCCTCCCTCCCTCCGGTCTCGCTCTCTCGCTCCCTCCCTCCCTCCGGTCTCGCTCTCTCGCTCCCTCCCTCCCTCCGGTCTCGCTCTCGCTCTCTCGCTCCCTCCCTCCCTCCGGTCTCGCTCTCGCTCCCTCCCTCCCTCCGGTCTCGCTCTCGCTCTCTCGCTCCCTCCCTCCCTCCGGTCTCGCTCTCGCTCCCTCCCTCCCTCCGGTCTCGCTCTCGCTCTCTCGCTCCCTCCCTCCCTCCGGTCTCGCTCTCTCTCGGCCGCCTGCTGCCGCTCTCAGCCGTCCGCGGGCTCTCTTGGGACCAGATGGATCCGAGGATCAGCGCTGCCCAGGCCTCGGAGCTGCAGTGGACGCAACGTGCTGTTGCGAGGCTGTTCGGAGACTCGACACAGTGGAGGCAACGTGGTCGACGGATTGGAGGAATGATCAGCGCTGCGGATGATCCGAAGTTCATTCGACACAGTAGAGGCAACGTGGTGCTCAGGGCCGGTGGGGGGGTGATGGGCGGAAGGTGGGCGCATGCGCAGAAAAGCATTAGTGGAAATTGCGATGTGGGGGGCATACGCGCAGTCGGAGATTATTTGTCCTAACTCGCGCAGAAGCAAGAGTTAGGACAAATAGTCACTCCATGACTAAAAATGCTAATTATCTGGTCATTATCACATTGTTGTTTGTGGGAGCTAGTGTGCAAATTGGCTGCCCTGTTTCCTACACTTCAAAAGTACTTCCAAGTGCTGTAAAGCGCTTTGGGATGTGAAAGGCGCTATATAAATGCAAGGCCTTCTTTTCTTTGTTTACTTGATTAAAGTGGCTAAATATGAAACATTTGTGCAGAAAGTATTGTGAAGTGTAGCTTGTCACTAAAGATTTTTTTCCCCACATTGAAAAATATCAAAGTATTTTTAGACGAAAATAGAAAGAGATGTATTTGTTTAAGTTTTCACTTACTGTGAGATATCGAATGAGGGCAGTGCAGCTGATGTTGTGTATATGAACTTCGAAACGGTGTTTGATGAAGTACCACATATTAGGCTTGTCAGGAAAATTGAAGCCCATGGGATAAAAGGAGTAGAAGCACAGATACAAGATTGGCTAAGGGATAGAAAACAGAGTTGTGGTGAATGGCTGTTTTTCGGACTGCAGGGAGGTATACATTGGAGTTCCCCGAGTTCAGTACTAGGGTCACTACTGTTTCTGGTCCATTAATGACTTGGACTTTGGGGTACAGTGCACGGTTTTGAAATTTGCAGATGACCTGAAACTTGGAAGTGTAGTAAACAGTGAGAAAGATAACTTCAAGACGACCTAGACATGCTGGTGGATGGCCGAATAAATAGCAGATGAAATTCAATGCAGAGATGATACATTTTTGTCGGCAGAATTCGGAGTGACAATACATGTTAACTGGTACAATTTTAAAAGGGGTGCAAGAACAAAGACACCTGGGGGTGTTTGTGCATAAATCTTTGAACGTGGCAGGAGAAGTTAGCAAAGCATATAGGAAATCCTGGGCTTTATAAATACAGGCATAGAGTACAAAAGCCAGGAAGTAATACTAAACCTATGTAAAACACTAGTTCGGCCCCAACTGAAGTATTGTGTTCAATTCTGGGCACCACACTTTAGGAAGGATGTGAAGGCTTTAGAGAGGGTGCAGAAGAGTTTTGCTAGAATAGTTCCAGGGATGGGAAATTACAGTTGGATAGATGGGAGAAGCTGGGCTTGATCTCCTTCGAGCAGAGAAGGCTAGGAGGAGATTTGATAGAGGTGTTTAAAATCATGAATGGTTTAGATAGAGTAAATAAAGAGAAACTATTTCCAATGGCTGAAGGGTCGATAACGAGAGGGCACAGAATTAAGGTGATTGGCAAAAGAACCAGAGGCGACATGAGGAGGGAGAGGATCCAGTTGTTGTGGTCCACGTAGGAACCAACGACATAGGTAGAACTAAGAATGAGGGAATCTGAGGAGCGAGAGAGTCTAAATTATAAGCAGAACCGCAAAAGATACTATTTGGATTACTACCTGAGCCACGTGCAAATTGGCATAGGGATAAGCAGATCAAAGAGTTAAATGCGTGGCTCAAAGAGCAGTGTGGGAGGAAGAGGTTTTGATTCATGGGGCACTGACACCAGTACTGGGGAAAGAGGGAGCTGATCCGCTGGGACAGGCTTCACTTCAACAGGGCTTGGACCAGTGAATAACTGGTACTTTAAACTAAAAAAAAAGTGAGGGGGGCGGGGAGGGAGCAGGTGAAGGGAAATTCTAGTAATCTGAAGAGAAAAGTCAAGGCAATATAGCAGTGTAGTGAATTGGGTAAAGGTAGGCAGTGTGTGACGGGAAGAAACAGCAAGATGGAAGATAATAGTGCATCAGTGAATAAGATGAAAGTAGGGAATGATGGTAAAAAGTTACAACTAAAGGCTCTTTATCTGAATGCATGAAATATTCGTAACCAGATAGATGAATTACTGGCACAAATAGAGATAAATGGGTATGATCTAATAGCCATTACAGAGACATGGTTGCAAGGTGACCAAGTTTGGGAAGTAAATACTCCAGGGTACTTTACATTTTGAAAAGGAGTGGGTTAGCCCTGATAAAGGATAACATAAGGATAGTAGTGAGAAAAGATCTTGGTTCAGAAGGTCAGGAAGTAGAATCCGTATAGGTGGAGATAAAAAAATAACAAGGAGCAGAAATCAGTGATGGGAGTCGTTTATAGGCCCCTTAACAATAGCTATACCATTGGACAGAGTATTAAACATAGAAACATCGAAAATAGGGGCAGGAGTGGGCCATTCGGCCCTTCGAGCGTGCACCACCATTCAATAAGATCATGGCTGATTATTCATCTCAGTACCCCTTTCCTGCTTTCTCTCCATACCCCTTGATCCCTTTAGCCGTAAGGGCCATATCGAACTCCCTCTTGAATATATCCAATGACCTGGCATCAACAACCCTCTGCGGCAGGGAATGCCACAGGTTAACAACTCTCTGAGTGAAGAAGTTTCTCCTCATCTCAGTCCTAAATGGCTTACCCCTTATCCTTAGACTGTGTCCCCTGGTTCTGGACTTCCCCAACATCGGGAACATTCTTCCTGCAGTTAACCTGTCCAGTCCTGTCAGAATTTTATATGTTTCTATGAGATCCCCTCTTATCTTTCTAAACTCCAGTGAATACAGGCCCAGTCGATCCAGTCTGTCCTCATATGTCAGTCCTGCCATCCTGGGAATCAGTCTGGTGAACCTTCACTGCACTCCCTCAATAGCAAGAACGTCCTTCCTCAGATTAGGAGACCAAAACTGAACACAATATTCCAGGTGAGGCCTCACCAAGGCCCTGTATAACTGCAATTAAGACCTCCCTGCTCCTATACTCAAATCCCCTAGCTATGAAGGCCAACATACCATTTGCCGCCTTCACCGCCTGCTGTACCTGCATGCCAGCTTTCAATGACTGATGTACCATGACACCCAGATCTCGTTGCACCTCCCCTTTTCCTAATCTTCCGCCATTCAGATAATCTGTCTTCGCGTTTTTGCCCCCAGAGTGGATAACCTCACATTTATCCACATTATACTGCATCTGCCATGCATTTGCCCACTCACCTAACCTGTCCAAGTCACCCTGCAGCCACTTAATGTCCTCCTCACAGCTCACACTGCCACCCAGCTTAGTGTCATCTGCAAACTTGGAGATATTACACTCAATTCCTTCATCTAAATCATTAATGTATATTGTAAATAGCTGGGATCCCAGCACTGAGCCCTGCGGCACTCCACTAGTCACAGCCTGCCATTCTGAAAAGGACCTGTTTATCCCGACTCTCTGCTTCCTATCTGCCAATCAGTTCTCTATCCACGTCAGTACGTTACCCCCAATACCATTTGCTTTAATTTTGCACACCAATCTCTTGTGTAGGACCTTGTCAAAAGCCTTTTGAAAGTCCAAATACACCACATCCCCACTTTATCTCCCTTGTCCACTCTACTCGTTACACCCTCAAAAAATTCTAGAAGATTTGTCAAGCATGATTTCCCTTTCATAAATCCATGCTGACTTGGACCGCTCCTGTCACTGCTTTCCAAATGCGCTGCTATTTCATCTTTAATAATTGATTCCAACATTTTCCCCACTACTGATGTCAGGCTAACCGGTCTATAATTACCCGTTTTCTCTCCCTCCTTTTTCAAAAAGTGGTGTTACATTAGCTACCCTCCAGTCCATAGGAACTGATTCAGAGTCGATAAACTGTTGGAAAATGATGACCTATGCATCCACTATTTCTAGAGCCACTTCCTTAAGTACTCTGGGATGCAGACTATCAGGCCCCGGGGATTTATTGGCCTTCAATTAATAAATAATAGGAGATTGTAACAAAGGTGTGCAATAATCGTGGGGGACTTTAATCTTCATATAGACTGGACAAGTAAAATTGGCAAGATACACTGGAGGAGAAGTTCATGGAATGCATTCAGGACAGTTTCCTGGAACAATACATCATGGAACCACCCAGGGAACAGGCTCTTTTAGATCTTGTTTTGTGTAATGGACAGGGTTAATTAGTAATCTTTTAGTACAGGATCCTCTAGGGCGGAGTGATCATAATAAGATAGAATTTCATAGAGTTTGAGAGTGACCCTTCTTGAGTCTGAAACTAATGTCTTAAACTTAAATAAAGCCAATTACATAGATATGAGGGACGAGTTGGCTAAGGTAGATTGAGCAATTAGATTAAAAGATAAGAAGATAGATAAGCAATGGCAAACATTTAAAGACATTTTGAAAAATTCTCAACGAATATATATTCCATTGAGAAATATATTTCCACATAAAAAGTGATCCATCCGTCGTATAATATTAACATAGAAGTTAATTGTATTATTAAAAGAAGAGGCTTATAAAATTGTGAAGAATAGTAGTACACCTGAGGATTGAGAGAGCTTTAGAAATCAGCAAAGGATGACCAAAAAATTGACAAAAGGGGAGAAAAAAGAATGAGAGTAAATTAGCACGAAATATAAAAACAGATTGTAAAAGCTTTTATAAGTGTGTAAAAAGGAAGAGAGTGGCAAAAGTAAGCGTTGGTCCTTCAGAGGCTGAGATAGGAGAAATTATATTGAGGAACAAGGAAATGAAAGAGACTTTAAGCAAATATTTTATATTTGTCTTCACAGTAGAAGACACTAAAAGCATACTAAAAATAGCGGGCCACCAAGGGGTTAATGAATGTGAGGAACTTCAAGTAATTAATATCAGTAGAGAAAAAGTACTTTATCAGCCATGATCTTATTGCATAGCGGAGCAGGCTCGAGGGGCCAAATGGCCTTCTCCTGCTCCTATTTCTTATGAAACTAATGGGACTAAAAGCCGACAAATCCCCTGGACCTGGCAGCCTACATCATAGACCTAAAAGAGGTGGCTGCAGATAAGTGGATGCTTTGATTGTGATCTTCTAAAATTCCCTACATTCTGGAACGGTCTCAGCGGATTGGAAGGTAGAAAATGTAACTTCGCTATTCAAGAAATTAGGGAGAAAGAAAGAAAACTGGGAACGACAGGCCAGTTAGCCTGACCGTCATCGGGAAAATGTTGAATCCATTATTAAGGATGTGGTAACAGAGCACTTAGAAAATCACAATGGCCCTGAAATTGCAGTCTCTGTGATGGTGTACTCTCGGGTACATCTTTACAGATCATCTGAGTTGCCTGAAAAATTAGTATTGCTGCCGCAGAGTTGGGCTATTTGCCCAGCAATTGCCCATGCAACTCTTGTGGCTGGTAAAAATCAGGCGTAGGGCCGCCTTTCATCAGTGCGAGGGTATATATAAGATTTTAATAAAACATTTAAAAATCCAAAATTATGCACATACACTTTAAATGAGTTTATGCAAATATTGGCCCGGATTAAGATGTTAAAAATTATTTTATCAAAAAGTTACATTTTTATTGAGGTTGGTGCAATGAAGGAACTTATGAATAAAATTACAATTCAATACATTTATAATTATGAGAATTCTGTACATGTATAATTATTTGGGGATTCCATTGAACATTATTAGGGGATTCCCTGTGTAAATAATTGCAATGGAATCCTCCTTTGTAGTTGGAGGACGGGGCCCACGTGATCCCAGGGATGCTGTCGAACCACTTGCAGCCCTGAGATCCGTGGGCCTTTATCTTGCCGTCCGCCTGGAGGCCTGAGACACTCTTCACAGCCTGGATGACAGGAGGTACTTTTGTAAATGTTTTGCAGGTTGGAGACGTACTCCGGGAGTTCGCCTCCAACTGCAATTTCTAGACCAATATGATTAGGCAGAGTCAACATTGTTTTATGAAAAGGAAATAGTGTTTGACGAGTTTTTTGAGGATGTAACCAGCATAAAGGGAAATCAGTGTTGAAAGAGTGTCTTAAAGTAGGAAAGAGAGGTTTCGGGAGAAAATTCCAGAGCTGAGGGCCTCAGCAGCTGAAGGCACGGCCACCAATGTTAGAGCGATTAAAATTGAGAATTATGTAGGATGCCATAATTGGAAGGAGTGGCGATACCTCGGAGGGCTGGAGGAGGTTAGAGATGTGCAGGAGCAAGGCCATGGAAGAATATGAAAGAAATTATATAATTTTTAAAATTGAAGCATTGCTGAACTGGGAGCACAGGGGTGATTGGTGAACGGTATGATTTAGGGTACGGGCAGCAGAATTTTAGATGACCTTAAGTTTATGGTGGGTGGAAGATGGGAGGCCAACCAGGAGCGTATTGAAATAGTCAAGTCTAGAGATAACAAAGACATGGATGAGGGTTACAGCAGCAGATGAGCTGAGGCGGGCAATGTTATGGAGGTGGAAGTAGACGATCTTAGTGATAGCATGGATATGTGGTCAGAAGCTCATCTCCGGGTCAAATGCGACACCAAGGTTCAGCCTCACTGTTGCAAGGGAAGGGAGAGTTATGTAGTTCGTGGCTACGGAATGGAGTTTGTGGCAGGGACTGAAGACAATGGTTTTGGTCTTCCTAATATTTAGTTGGAGGAAATTTCTGCTGATGTCAGGGAAGCAATTTAGAGACAGTGAAAGGGTTGAGCATGGTGGTGGTGAGATAGAGCTGGGTGTCATTGGCGTACATGTAGAAACTGATGCTGTGTTTTCAGATGATGTCACAGAGAGGCAGCATGCAGATGAGAAATAGAAGGGGGCAGTAGAGGTAATGGTGCAGGAGCAGGAAGAGAAGCCATACAGATTCAATAGTAGCCTTTAAAAAGGAATTGGGTAAATACTTGAAGGAGAAAAAATTGCAGGGATATTGGGGAAAGAGCAAGGGAGTGGGACTAACTGGAATGCAATTCGAAAGCCGGCGCAGATACGATGGGCCAAATGGCCGTCTTCTGTGCTGTACTATTCTAAGTGATGTATTTGCAATTATCAAAGCGTATACCTTTCTTTGATTGATATATCTTTTACATTGAGGATTGAACAGGAAATATTAGGAAAGTTTAACAGCATTGGGATTAAAATTTAGGATTAAAATTGTATGATGAGGTTTCGCTGTACGCAGAGTCTTAATCTGCATTTGTGTGTGTTTTATAAGGAGACTTTTGCTGCAATGTT
This sequence comes from Pristiophorus japonicus, assembly GCF_044704955.1. NCBI lineage: Eukaryota > Metazoa > Chordata > Chondrichthyes > Pristiophoridae > Pristiophorus > Pristiophorus japonicus. The sequence continues at coordinate 234,331,494 of NC_091981.1, forward strand.
AATGGCTTCCAGATGGTCTTGAAAGATAATTTGTTCGAAATCAAGAAGGTTAATCGTAAACAAGCCTCTTTTTAATCTTAATTTATGCTTGTGTTTTCTTAATTGCCTGAGCAGTGCATGCTAGATTGTGGGTTTTCACATTTAACGTTTAATAGGCAATTGTCAATGTTTAATCCATAACCCTTTAATGTAATATAATTTAGGCAATAGTGAATAATATGATGTTTGTATCAGGGAGGTGTTATATACCACATCAATAATTACTGAGCATAAGATGAAGCCAAGTGGTCAAATGATTGCTGGCATTTTTTAAACTCTAGATATACTTCGACCTTGTTACTTACTGTTGTTCGGATTACTGGATTAAAAATCAATCTACTCTCAATTCAAAGCCACATAATTCAAATTATCTGATTCTTTTTTAACAACATTGAATTTCCACTTTGTTGTTTTGCTTATGTTGTTTAATTCAAATTATTGGATAAATCAAACTGTTTAATGCAGAAAGTGACTGAAATATCAGAACTAGAGTGTAATAAATAAATGGACAAAATTTGTTTTAAATGAAAGGAACAATTAAAATTCAAAGCAAGCATTCTTAGTGTGCCAAACTTTTACAACTCCACTGTTTGAATTGTGATTATGTTTTTTGTTACAAGAGAACATGTTTATTACAATTCTGTCTTGAGAGATTTGTCAAAGGAATGACTTATGTTCAGAGTACTCCCCTTTTGTTAAAAATTATACTTCTCCAGATATATTAATATTTTTAAAAAATGGCAATTTTAACATCGACCTGAAGACCCTTGACTAAGTTCTTCCTCTCTGCTTGGTGACTCCAATTATGCAGTGACTCCATTGCTATGAAGCCAGATAATCTTGGGAAATGATGCTATAGCCAGGAAATGCAAATTTTCTGGCATGTAAAATGGCTCCCAGGCTCGCCTGGCTCTGAAATAGCATTCTGGTTTCTCTGAAATCACATCTTTTGCCATTTGTGATGAAACCACTCTATAATTGACATCAGTAGAGTGGTCTGCCAAGGAGGTAGGCTCAAGTGCCTTCAAACAGTACTGAAAAAAGTTTAACTATCTGACAAGTACATTGTTCTAGCATTAAAAGGAGAAGTTCTTAAACAGAAAGTGATCCTCTATGTTTTTCTTCACTTTGAAGCACGGTGCATCACCTCAATTGAATTTATTGTGCAGAAACATGTAAATAAATTAGCTTCATACTTAGTCTTGTTGTAAATTAGGCTATTAATCTCACATTGATTGTCACTCTAAAATATCTAGCAATGGGTTACAGATCATAGAATGGTTACAGTGCCCAAGAAGGTCATTCGACCTGTTGAGCCCATACCGACTCTCGACTAGTCCCACTCCCCTGCCCTTTCCCCGTAGCCCTGCAAATTATTTCCTTCAGATACTTATCCAACTCCCTTTTGAAAGATAAAATTGAGTCTGCTACCGCCACCCTTTCAGACTGTGCATTCCAGATCTTAACCACTCACTGCGTAAAAAAAAAGCTGTTTCTTGCATCGTCTTTGGTTCTTTTGCCAATCACTTTAAATTTGTGTCCCTAGTTCTCGACCCTTCTGCCAATGGGAATATTTTCTCTCTATCTATGCTGTCATGATTTTGAACATATCTATCAAATCTCCTTTCAATCATCCCTGCTCCAAGGAGAACGATCCCAGCTTCTCCAGTCTATTAACCTAACTCATTTGTGGAATCATTCTCGTAAATCTTTTCTGCACCTTCTCTAAGGCTTTCACATCCTTCCTAAAGTGTGGTGCCCAGAATTGGACACAATACTTCAGTTGGGCCCGAGCCAGAGTTTTATACAGGTTCATCATAATTTCCACACTTTTGTACTAGAAACATAGAAAATAGGTGCAGGAGTAGGCCCTTTGAGCCTGCACCACCATTCAATATGATCATGGCTGATCATGCAACTTTTGTACCCCATTCCTGCTTTCTATCAATACCCCTTGATCCCTTTAGCCGTAAGGGCCACATCTAACTCTACCTTTATTTATGGATCCCATAAGCCATTTTAACTGCTTTCTCAGCCTGCCCTACCGCCTTCAATGTGCACATATCCCTAGGTCTCTCTGTTCGTGCACCCCCAAAAGGATCGTATGCAGGTACAGCAAGTGATCAGGAAGGCCAATGGTATCTTGGCCTTTATTGCAAAGGGGATGGAGTATAAAAGCAGGGAAGTCTTGCTACAGCTATATAAGGTATTGGTGAGGCCACACCTGGAATACTGCATGCAGTTTTGATTTCCATATTTACAAAAGGATATACTTGCTTTGGAGGCAGTTCAGAGAAGGTTCACTAGGTTGATTCCGGGGATGAGGGGGTTGACTTATGAGGAAAGGTTGAGTAGGTTGGGCCTCTACTCATTGGAATTCAGAAGAATGAGAGGTGATCTTATCAAAACGTATAAGATTATGAGGGGGCTTGACAAGGTACATGCAGAGAGGATGTTTCCACTGATGGGGGAGACTAGAACTAGAGGGCATGATCTTAGAATAAGGGGCCGTCCATTTAAAACAGAGATGAGGAAAAATTTCTTCTCTGAGGGTTGTTGATCTGTGGAATTCGCTGCCTCAGAGAGCTGTGGAAGCTGGGACATTGAATAAATGTAAGACAGAAATAGACAGTTTCTTAAATGATAAGGGGTTATGGGGAGCGGGCGGGGAAGTGGAGCTGAGTCCATGATCAGATCAACCATAATCTTATTGAATGGCGGAGCAGGCTCGAGGAGCCGTATGGCCTACTCCTGTTCTTATTTCTTATGTTCTTTAGGATTGTACCATTTAGTTTATATGTCCTCTCCTCATTCTTTCTACCAAAATGCATCGCTTCACATTTTTCGCCGTTAAACTTCATCTGCCACATGTTCACCTATTTCACCAGCCTGTGTATGTCTCCCTGAAGTCTTATCAATCTCTTCCTCACGGTTCACTGTACTTCCAAGTTCTGTGTCACCTGCAAATTTTGAAATTGTGCCCTGTACACCCACGTCCAAGTCATTAATATATATCAAGAAAAGCAGTGACCCTAGAACCGACCCCTGGGGAGTTTTGATCCGGCGGAGGGAGGAGAAAAGAAAAGAATCTTCAAAGATTTTCCAGTACTTTAATATCTAGCTATCTTTACTCCGTTTAGTCAGGCTGATAGCACATACACCCTGTCCAGTCTCGCTTGGGATTTAAAAAAAAACTAGCATTCCTATCATAACACTGTCATATTGATGATGGTTCTTTATTGTTAAAAGTGAAGTGTTTAATGCTTTGGAAAATCCTCCAACTTCCCTCCCCCCCCCCCCCCCCCCAAAATCTCTGGCTACCTGCGCCTGATTTCTAAAGTGTCTGCAAGGTTTTTCTGAGCATACAAAAGTGGACACATACGCTGGCCCGAAATTAGTTTGGAGTAACTTTTCGCTGTCTAAACTTGCTTAAATGGCCAAAACAGGCGTAAGTGGCTAGTAATGCCCCCTTTTTGGAAAAAAAACTGAACTAAAAAGAAACTGAACTAACTCACTGAAACTGGAGCAAACTAAATGTGGAGAATTGCGATTTTTAGGATACTCCAAAAAAAAACTAGTTGCTCCAAAAAAAATAGGAGCAACTCCTGTGGAAACTTGGGCCCTATCCATCCTTCCAGTTGAAAAACAACTGTTCACCACTATTCTCTGTTTCCTGTTACTTAGCCAATTTCGTATCCGGGCTGCCACTGTCCCTTTTATCACATGAGCTTTAATTTTGCTGGGGCAAGCCTATTATGTGGCTCTTTGTCAAAAGCCTTTTGGAAATCCATGTATACTACTTCAACCACATTATCCTTATCTCTGTTACCTCATCAAAAAACTCTATCAAGTTGGTTAAACATGATGTACCTTTAACGAATCCATGCTGGCTTTCCTTAATTAATCCACCCTTATCCAAATGACAATTTTGTCCCTGATTACTGTTTCTACAAGCTTCCCCATGACCGAGATTAAACTGACTGGCCTGTAGTTGCTGGGTTTATCTTTACTCCCTTTTTTGTACAATGGTATAACATCTGCAATTCTCCAGTCCTCTGGCACCACCCCCTTATCTATGGAGGATTGGAATATTATGGCCAGTACCTCCGCGATTTCCGCCCTCCATTCCCTCAGCATCCTAGGATGCATCCCATCCGCTCCTGGTGATTTATCTACTTTAAGTACAGCCAGCCTTTCTAATACCTCTCTATCTATTTTTATCCTATATTTCAGTAATTGCTGATTAAGAATACAATTTATTGAACGGTGGCAGTTTGCTGGTATCTTGCATGTGTGAAGTGGGAACCATGGAAATGTTTTCCACAGTTGCTGTTTCACAGTGGTTTTACTTTGATTACTTTACCATTCAACCTGTTTTCATAACATCCTTATAATAAGGATACTTACAGATGACGAAGGCCATTCAGTACATTTTAATTCATACATCGAGAATAGTCCTAAACTCGCCCGAATTGTAAGTTTTTTTCCTTAAATGATTCCAGCATTTTCACCTTTACCACTCTGCCTGGAAGTTAATACTAAATGTTAATAACTCTCTGAAAGAACTTCTTGATATTGGTCTTAAAGTTATATTTTACTAGTTTGGACCTATGTCCCCTTGTCCTCCTTTCACTGTTTATTTTTAAGTAATATTCTTGATTTTTTTTTTAAACATACCATTTGCTTATATACCTCTAAGATGCCTTCTTTCAAGGCTGAAAAACTTAAGTCTCTGCAGTCTCAGATCAGACCCCTACTTATAGGAATCAGCCTCATGGCTCTTCGCCAATGCTTTAATGTTCTATTTATTTCTTTGCTGGACACCGTTCTTGAGGTACGGTTTGACCAGAGTACTGTGTATTTTGACTGTAACTTTTACTGTTTTGGCTAAGGACTTCAACATTCAGTTAGCTTTATGAATTGCTGCTCTGCATTGGTTGGACAAGTTGAACATTTAGTCTACTGGAGCTCTTGGGTCCCTTTAAAACCTCACCATTATTTCAACACCATTCATGGAGTATATGTCTCCCATTTTCCTTTCTATGTGCATACTTGACATTTGTAAGATTTAAATTTCTTCAGCCATTGTTCATCATACTCGCATATTGTGTAGCTCATTCTGTAACTTCCAGGCTGCTGCTTCTCCTTTCACTGCTGACAGCTGTGGCTCAGTTGGTACCACTCTCGCCTCTGAGTCAGAAGATTGTGGGGTTAAGTCCCACTGCCAAGACTTGAGCACAAAATCTAGGCTACACTTAAGTGCAGTAGGGAGGGAGTGCTGCATTTTCGGAGGTGTCTTTTGGATGAGAAGTTAAAACCGAGGCCCTGTCCACTTCGTCAGATGGACGTAAAAGATCCCGTGCCATTATTTAGAAGACTAGCAGGGGAGTTCTCCCCAGCCAATACTTATCCCTCAATCAACCACCACTAAAAAGATCTGGCCATTCTCTTGTTGCTGTTTGTGGGAGCTTGCTATGTGCAAATTCGCTGCCCTGTTTCCTACTTGCAAGAGTGACTACACTTCATTGGCTGTACAGCACTTTGGGACGTCCTGAGGTTGCTAAAGGTACCATATAAATATCTTTCCTTCACTGTCGCTCAGAGTTTGGTGTCATTTTCAAATGTTATCAATTTATATTGAGTTTCTATTAGCTTTATTTAAAATAAAGCCCTCCAAATTGCATGTTAAAAAAAAAATCAATTTTTGAATTAAATTTGCATGCAGATCTGTTGCACTCGTACGTCTGCCTCATGAGTTGCAAGTAATTGTAACAAAAATGGAATGTTTGTCGTTTCTTTTTGTTTATAGTTTACTTCCACATAGCTGTTTTAAACACACTCATAATGTGATTCCACCTTCATTAAGTCAGAATGCCCAAAATGATGTTTGGTTTACTGCCATAGTGTGTTTTTGAAGGGGACAAAATATTTTGACATGCTAATATTTTGGTTACATTGTTAGCAGTTTGGTTTGTCTTTCTTGGAGTACAGTATGAGTGATGATCCATAACCCTGTCTTTGTGTAACAACAAGTTGCATTTATAGTGATTCATTTAACGTAGAAAAATGTCCCAAGGTGATTCAGAGACGCGAGGAATAACATGCTGAGCCAACGGCGAACAAAGGGACTTTGAGGAGGGAAAGGAGAAGGGGAGGTAAAGAGGCAGTCATTTAGGGAGAAAATTCCAGAGAGTGGGATTTAGGTGGCTGATGGCATGACCGCCAATAGTGGGACAAAGGAAAGGGTGATGCGCAGGAAACTGGAGTCAGATGAATGGAAGGGGTGGGGTTGGTATCTGTACGGTTAGAGGAGGTTACAGAGATTGGGGGTAGGGGGAGGGAAAATAGTCCAAGGCCATTGAAGGATTTAAACAAAAGGGTAAGAATGTTGAATTCTAACTCTGTGTTTGGGGATGAAGAACCAATGTTAAGTCAGCAAGGATGGGGTGATGAACAAGTGCAAATTGGTGTAGGATAAGATGCAGGCAGCAGAGTTTTGAATACACAGTTCATATAGTGCGTGGTTAATTTTCATACTTTCAATGTGAAATATAAGTGTTTTATAAAAGAATGCTTCAAGTTTGTTCATGCATGGTTGTTCATGAATTCTTTTCTGCAGAAACAGAAGGACAGAGACAAATACAGACAACAAAAAATCAAAAAATCTTTGGATTTGCCATCTGCAGTTCCACCTCTCACTGTGACAACTGAAAAGGTAAGTGGTAATATGTTTTAAAATGCAAATAGATTAGTGTATTGGGTTAATAATATGAAATTGCAAATATAAATCTGTTTTTTTTTGTTTAGTTTAGTTTTTCTCAAAAGGGGGCGTTACCAGCCACCTACGCCTGTTTTTGGCATTTAGGCCACTTTGGCCAGCTCATAGTTACTCTAAATCTACTTAGGCCACCGTATGTGGCCACTTCAGAGAACCTTTGCGGAGAGTTAAGAAATCAGCGCAGGTTGGTACATCGGAGGCCAGCAGAACTTAATGACTTGACTAAAGAATGTGAATAGGATCAAACAGCTATACAGGACATCATATGACAAACTTCGCAAAGTTAATTTACTATACAACAGAAGCATTCATGGAAGTTTAAACTACAAAAATAAAAGAAGTAAAAGATAGTTGAATTAAATTGCCCTAATCTCTCAACTAATTTAAACAACTATTTGTTTGCAATGATTATACTGGGCCAAAATTGAGCCCATATTATCTAAATAAAGTCTACTTCAATAAATAAGAGATTCTCTCAGTGTTACTTCGTCACTTATGTTCTTCTTTCACAATAGCACCAGGTGACTAGGCTTGACAAATGTTCACCACTATTCACAAGAGACAAAACATATTTACATAATTTTTTCAAAATATCCAAATAAAAAATAGAAGTAAATAAGTCCTACCCTACCTTCATCTTCTGCCCGGGAAGGCAGCGTGCCGGCCTGTGTGGTAGGCCACTCGGCCTGGGATAGCAGCCGGTATGATGATGATGCTGATGATCGGGTCCCACGCTGCAGCACGCACACTGAGAGGCTGGGGGCAAAGAGCTACAGCGCATGCGCGCACACTCCAACGCACATGTGCAGATGTCCCGGCACTGTTTTCAGCACGGGACGCTGGCTCTGCCTCCAACCTGACTGGCCACATTGCGCCTGGGAGAGGCCGGACAGCGGCCAAAGTGGGCAGCGATTTTTTTTCGGAGCACTTTTCAACGCAGAAAAGTGCTGCATCTCCGGTGAGTGCGCCGAGAAAAGGGGTGGGCCAATTTTGAACCCCATAATTCTAACATATAAACATATCAATTTTATAAATACACAGAAGCAGTTTTAAAACCTATAGGAATATCTATTCAATTGGGGGCATCACAAATGAGTTAGAAGGATTTGAATACCTCAATATAAAGTTAGTGTCGAATCTTTTGTAAGCACGGATGTACAGTATTGTATAGTGTAACTGTTAAAATACTAATTGCTAACATTCCTACAGTTGGTGGAGATGAATTGCTTATACCTGAAATCAATGAATTCATTGTTTGCATGATCGTTATGCACACAATATTATGGGGCATTGAACCACTGGTGGTTCTCTTTTGGCACTTAATATTGTTCTTAGCTAACAGTATATATTTTTTTCTCTGTACTTACTTTTCCTAATCATAACTGTTTAGACTTATACAAGCACTAGCAGCGGCTTTATGTCAGGCTCCTTGAAGAGGTTGGAAGAAACTACTGCTCGATTTACAAATGCAAATTTTCAGGAAGTATCGACTCACCCTTCAAGTGGCAATGAAAATGCTGAAGTTAAAGGCTTGGAGGTCAAAGGGAAGAAATCTGGAGGGCATGGCTCCAATCAGAGGGGAAGGAAATCGGGCATTGGGAAGAATTCAGCTTGTCTATCTGTTACAACAACATCAGCGAGCCCTTTTCCACAAGGTATGCTTAGAGTAACAGTCATCCTGACTTTATTTCAAAACACTGACAATTTGCAATATGTTATTTGTTCTGACTGGCATGTTTGAAAGCATAAAATTAAAGTATGTAAATATTTGCTAGCTTTCTTGTATTGACCAATAGATTTATCACACATCAATTGTAGTTAGCGAGAAAAAAGATTGAAAACTGCTGATTTAGAATGGGGCCTCATGCTCTTAAAATAGTCGTAGATCTTGAGTGTAGATTTATTGCTAAAATAATTGAGAATTGGCACAAATATTTGAAACCACTCTTGAAGCTTATGTGACTACAGTTTTCTCAATTCATAGAATAATTCAGATGTTCTGAATTTTAAAAAAGTTATATTCACACTTTGCTATGTTAATTCAAATTATTGGATAAATATTTTTTTAGTACAAAAATAACTTGATTTATCATAAGTAGACTATATTACAGCTTGAACCGTAAATGTCTGACAATATAAAAGGACAGCGGACAGGGTTTATGCAGTTGTCACGAGTTTAAATAAATCATAAAAGGTGCAAAATATTAATTTCATGCCCTGTGAAAAATGCAGTGATATATTTTTTGTGTTTCCAAACTTGGTTTGTGTCTGGAGAGAGAATTCTGAGTTATATAAACACCAAGCTGAAATACTGGTTAGTTACAGGTGTGTCACAGATGAATGTAAAGTTTGGAGCAATGTGAGAAATTAAATTCAAACAAAAATTGGAGTATAATGGTTTAGGTGCAATTTTATAAATAAGATAATTGACAACACTGGTTGTATTCACAACAAACTTTTAAAGGTCCCTAACTGTGGAGTTTGTGTGTATGCGCACGCGCATAGAAGGGTATAGAGAACAAAACCCCTATTGGTAATGGCGGCATTCACAGATTTCTGACATGTATGGTTGTACATTTTTAATACAACTTTCTGAAGCCAAAAAGAATACCTGTATATCGAAAATTAAAGAATTGGCATTTGAATAACTTAAGTTTCCACAGCAATTCTAACTTTAGCTAGATTAATCAGACTATAAGGCTGTCTGATCAGTATTGCATAGGGCTGCCATTCTTACCTGCTAGATCTTTCTCATTGCTTGGTTGGAAAGGGATAGTGAAATAAATATTGTATGTTCAAATAAAGTCTAATTGTAAAACAAAAAGCTCCAGTTGATTATTTAAAATTATTTTTTGTCCTAAAAGTGTTATGTAATTAAGCACGATAAACTTTTAAGAGCCACTAAGTTTCTATCTAAAATTTTCATTTTATCTCTTGCTTCACAATCTGTGCTCTTCTGCATCCAGGGCGGCTGTAGTACTGTAGAAAGTCCAGAGGTGCAAGTGAGGGCTAAAATATTTAATTTAATCTGTTAAGGATGGGGTGCCAGTGTAGATCAGTGACAGTTGGGTGAGGAGTGAGTGGGACAAGATACGTTTGTGGAGTTTTGGACAAGTTAGAGTTTGTGAAGGTCGGGAGGCCTGCAAATTTAAAAAGGAAGATTTGCATTTATATCACCACTTCACGTCCCAAAGCGCTTTACAGCCAATGAAATACATTTGATGTGTAGTCACTGTTGTATTTAGGAAATGTGGCAGCCAATTTGTGCACAGAAAGGTCCCACAAAAAGCAATGTGTTAATGACCAGATAATTGTTTTTTGATGTTGGTTGAGGGATAAATGTTAGCCAGGACATTGGGGATCTCTCCCCTGCTCTTCTGAGAAATACTGCCATGGGATCTTTTACGTCCACCTGAGAGGGCAAGACGGGACCTGGGTTTAACGTTTCAGCCGACAGATGCCATCTCCCAACAGTGCCGCACTCCCTCAGTGCTACAGTGGATTGTCAGCCTAAATTTTGTGCTCAAGTCTCTGGAGTGGGACTTGAACCCTCAACTTTCAGACTCCGAGAAGAGAGTGCTACAACTGAATAGGACCCAAGTTTGAAAACTGTGGTTAAGTTTTAGCAGCAATGTGTGTAATATAGGAATGGAGATGGACAGTGTCAGAAAGGTGGAAGTAAGTGGTTTTGGTGATAGTTAGTATATGGTATTTAAAATTCAGTTCTGGGTTGAATGATGCACTCAAGTTCTCATGATTTGCTTCATCCTGAATGAGCATTCAGCAAGGGGAGCAGAGTTCATGGTGGAACCTGATGAAAACAATGGCTCACTTATATTCATTTGGAGGAGAGTATGGCTTATTGACGGTTTAATATGAGATGGGCACTATGACAGCACGGTCTTGTACTTGGGTTGGGTGAAATGGTAGAGCTGAGTGTTGCCAATGTACATATGGAAGCTGATCCATGAGTGGACTCCAGAGGAATCGAGGGATATGGAGATAAGAACACGACATAAGAATTAGGAGCAGGAGTAGGCCATATGGCCCCTCGAGCCAGCTCCGCCATTCAATACGATCGTGGCTGATCTTCAACCTCAACTCCACTTTCCTGCCCTATCCTCGTGTCTCTTGATTTCTCTGGGGTCCAAAAATCAATCTATCTCAGCCTTGAATATACTCAATGACTGAGCATCCACAGTACTTTGGGGTGGAGAATTCCAAAGATTCACAACCCTCTGAATGAAGAAATTCCTCCTCATCTCAGTCTTGAAAGGCCGACTCCTTATCCTGAGACTGTGCCCTCCACATCTGGACTCTCCAATCAGGAGAAACAATCAGCATCTATCCTGTCAATCCCCCTCAGAATCTTATGTTTCAATGAGATCACTTCTCATTCTTCCAGAGGGTATAGGTCCAATCCACTCAATCTCTCCTCATAGGACAACCTTCTCATCCCAGGAATCGATCTAGTGAAGCTTTGTTGGACTGCCTCTTAAATATATCCTTCCTTAAATAAGGAGACCAAAACTGTACACAGTACTCCAGTTGTGGTCTCACCAGAGCCCTGTACAATTGTAGCGAGACTTCCTGGGGCCAAAATTGCCCACCGTTGGAAACGGGGCACACCGACCCTTTTTCTGTTGTTTTTGTTGTTTATCTGTAAAGCATGCACTCCCATGTTCTGCCACCAGGGAGCTCATCTCCCAAAGTCCCAAGGGATCCCAGCATCCCTTGGGAGCACTGTATACAAGCCGGCCCCTAAGGCCTGTTCCTCACTCTGGAGTGTCTTATTAAAGACTGAGGTCACTGTTGCTTTAACCTCCCTGTTTGCAGCCTCATCTATGTTAGGAACACAATAGTTTTTACTGATGCAGTGGTCTCTTGAGCGAAATTCCACCCTTTGGCTTTTTTCCCCCGTGGACCGGAAGTCGGTCATAATGGGGGCGGATGTGCGGCGGTAAGCGGAAGTTCGCAATTTAGAGGGGCAGAAGTTGGAGGCGGGTGCAGTGGCCGCCACTGTCAGTCATTAGCATGTCGCCGCATCACCACGGCTCTCCCGGGGAGAGCCTGTGCGGTTTTTTTTAAAGTTTGGTCCACTGGGCCACCAGGGAGGGTTTTGGCCGGGCCAAAGGCCTGGCACCCAAGAGGGGTGCCAGGCTGCCTGTTGGTAGCCCGGCCGAACCCGGTGGCATAATTGTCGGCCCAACATAGCAGTCAGCCGACAAAAAAAAACATGGCAGCGGCAGTAGGTCCTCCCCTTTTAGAAGGACTCCAAACTCAGTGCACCGGCACAAAAAGCTGCTTTTGGCATTACGCGGCAGGAACAAGATTTTTTTCTGGCGGAATTTCGCTATTGGGGGGAGCATCGGCGGTGTGCACTCTGATGATGCACTGAAGATGGATCGGCAGCAGCGGAGCGGTTGGTGGTGGGGTGGGGGGGGTCGCTGGGGTGAGCGGGTCACCGCCAGAGTGGAATTTTCAATATGGTAGCCATTACATGAGAAATCGGCGGCCATTGCACTCCGCAATGTGGCCGCCGATTTCCAGCGGCAACAGGCCTTAAGGGAAGGCTGTACCTCCATGCTAACTCTTTGTTTCTTGTACTAAGACACCTAAATCTCTCTAAACTCAATAGTTTCTCACCCTTTAAAAATATTCTGTTTTTCTATTCTTCCTACCAAAGTAAATAACCTCACATTTCCCCACATTTATACTCTATTTTCCATCTTATTGCCCACTGCATTAACCTATCCATATCCCTTTGCAAGCTCTTTGCGTCCTCCCCACATCTTCTCCACCTAGCTTTGTACTGTCAGCAAACTTGGAAACATTGCCCTCGATCCCTTCATCTAAGCCATTAATATAGATTGTAAACAGCTGAGCCCTAAGCACTGATCCTTGCGGCACTCCACTAGCTACAGCCTACCAATCTGAAAATGTCCCATTTAACTCTGCACTCTGTGGTTTATGACCGTTAACCAATCCTTTATCCTTTATCCATGCTAATAATTTACCCCCAACCCAATGTGCCCTTGCTTAACAACCTTTCATGAGACACCTTATCAAATGCCTTTTGGAAATTCAAATATATTACATCCACTGGTTCCCCTTATATACCCTGCTCGTTACATCCTCAAAAAGCCCCCCCAAAATTTGTCAAACACGATTTACATTTCATAAAAATATTGTTGACTCTGCCTAATCATCATATGATTTTCTAAGTACCCTGTTAGCACTTCCTTAATAATGGATTCCAGCATTTTCCCAATGACTCATGTCAGGCTAACTGGTCTGTAGTTCCCTGTTTTCACACTCCTTTCTTGAATAGCGGGGTTACATTTGCTACCTTCTAATCCTCTGGGACCGTTCCTGAATCTATTGAATTTTGGAAGATCACAAGCAATGCATCATGCAGCCATCTCTTTTCGAACCCTAGGATGTAGACCATCAGGTCCAGGGGATGTGTCAGCTTTTGGTCCCATTAGTTTCTCGAGTACTTTTTCTCAATTGATATTAATTGCTTTAAGTTCCTCGTTCTCATTAGTCCCTTGGTTCCCCACTATTTTTGGTATACTTTTTTAAAAATCATCTGCTGTGATGAAGACAAATACAAAATATTTAAAGTCCCTGCCATTTCCTTGTTCCTCCATATAATTTTGGCAATATAATACAAGATCAGGCAGGAAAGTGGAGTTGAGGTTGAAGATCAGCCATGATCCTGTGAATGGCGGAGCAGACTCGAGGGGCTGTATGGCCTACTCCTGCTCCTAATTCCTATGGTCTTATGGCCCTGTGATGTCTTTGAGTTGCAGCACATAACTGCGAAAGAAAAGATGCCGATGATGGGGAACTCTGGAAGTGACATAAGAACATAAGAAATAGGAACAGGAGTAGGCCATTAGGCCCCTTGAGCCTGCTCCGCCATTTAATAAGATCCTGGCTGATTCGATCATGGACTCAGCTCCACTTCCCTGCCTGCTCTCCATAACCCTTTATTCCCTTATCACTCAAAAATCTGTCTATCTCTGCCTTAAATATATTCAAAGACCCAGCTTCCACAGCTCTCTGGGCAGAGAATTCCATAGATTTACAACCCTCTGAGAGAAGAAATTCCTCCTCATTTCAGTTTTAAATGTACGGCCCCTTTTTCTGAGACTGTTTCCCCTATAAGTGGAATATCCTTTCTGCATCCACCTTGTCAAGCTCCCTCATTATCTTATGTTTCGATAAGATCACCTCTCATTCGTATAGGGCCTAATCTACTCAACCTATCTTCATAAGTCAACCCCCTCATCTCCGGAATCAACCTAGTGAACTTTCTCTGAACAGCCTCCAATGCATGTATATCCTTTCTTAAATATGAAGACCAAAACTTTACGCAGTACTCTAGGTGTGGGCACACCAATACCCTGTACAATTGTCGCAGGACTTCTCTGCTTTTATACTCTCTTCCCCCCTTGCACTTAAGGCCAACATTCCATTTGCCTTCCTGATTACTTGCTGTACTTGCATACTAACTTTTTGTGTTTTATGCACAAGGACCCCCAGGTCCCTCTGTATTGCAGCATTTTGTAATCTCTCTCCATTTAAATTATAATTTGCTTTTCTATTTTTTTTGCCCACTCACTTAGCCTGCCTATATCCCTTTGCAGATTTTTGTGTCCTCCTCACAATTTGCTTTCCCACCCATCTTTGTATCATCAGCAAACTTGGCTACATTACACTCGATCCCTTCATCCAAGTCATTAATATAGATGTAAATAGTTGAGGCCCCAGCACCGATCCCTGCGGCACCCCACTAGTTGCTGTTTGCCAACCGGAAAATGACCCATTTATCTTGCCTGTCCGTGTTCTGTTAGTTAATCAATCCTCTATCCATGCGAAAATATTACCCCCAACCCTGTGAACTTTTATCTTGTGCAGCAACCGTTTATCTGTGGCACCTTATCGAATGCCTTCAGGAAATCCAAATCCAAATACACCACATCCACTGGTTCTCCTTTATCCACACTACTCGTTATATTCTCAAATTTGTCAAACATGATTTCCCTTTGATAAAACCATGCTGACTCTGCTTGATTGAATTATGCTTTTCCAAATGTCCTGCTTACTGCTTCCTCCTCAATGGACTCCAGCATTTTCCCAATGACAGATATTAGGTCTCCTGCTTTTCTGCTGCCTCCTTTTTTAAATAGGGGTGTTACATTTGCGGTTTTCCTCTGCTGGGACTACCGCAGAATCCAGGGAATTTTGGTAGATTACAACCAATGTATCCACTATCTCTGCAGCCACTTCTTTTAAGACCCGAGGATGCAAGCAATCAGGTCCAGGGGACTTAACCACCTTTAGACCGATTATTTTACGGAGTACTACTTCTTTAGTGATTGTATTAAGTTCCTTCCTCCCTATAAGCCCCTTAATTATCCACTATTGGGATGTTTTTAGTATCAAAATATTTGTTCAAATTCTGCCATTTCCCTGTTCTTCATTATTAATTTCCCAGTCTCATCCTCTAGTGGACCAACATTTACTTTAGCCACACTTTTCCTTTTTATATACTATCCAATGCCTATGTATTTTTTGATACACTGAATTGACCTTGTGTAGTTTCTTTCTTGGAAACTGTGCCTGTGTTTCATTTTTTTGGAAATGCAAGTTCCTCCCTCTCGCGCTCCCTCCCTCTCGCGCTCCCTCCCTCTCGCGCTCCCTCCCTCTCGCGCTCCCTCCCTCTCGCGCTCCCTCCCTCTCGCGCTCCCTCCCTCTCGCGCTCCCTCCCTCTCGCCCTCCATCCCTCCCGCCCTCCATCCCTCCCTCCCTCCCTCCCTCTTCCTCTCCGTCCCCCTCCCGAGTAAAAATAAAACTGGGAAGGTGGCTCAACCGTAGCTGACCAGGGAAATTAAGGACAGTGTTAAATCCAATGAAAGGGCATATAAATTAGCCAGAAAAAGCAGCAAACCTGAGGACTGGGAGAATTTTATAATACAGCAGCGGGGGACAAAGGGTTTAATTAGGAGGGGGAAAATAGAGTATGAGAGGAAGCTTGCTGGGAACATAAAAACTGCAAAAGCTTCTATAGCTGTGTGAAGAGAAAAAGGCTAGTGAAGGCAAAT
Organism: Pristiophorus japonicus; assembly: GCF_044704955.1. Classification (NCBI taxonomy): domain Eukaryota; kingdom Metazoa; phylum Chordata; class Chondrichthyes; family Pristiophoridae; genus Pristiophorus; species Pristiophorus japonicus. Next base: position 234,347,424 of record NC_091981.1, read on the forward strand.
GTAAATCCCTTGCAGTCAGATTCAGGTGAATTTATAATGGGGAACAAAGAAATGGCGGACCAGTTAAACAAATACTTTGGATCTGACTTCACGAAGGAAGACACAAATAACCCTCCGGAAATACTAGGAGACCGAGGGTCTAGTGAGAAGGAGGAACTAAAGAAAATCCTTATTAGGCAGGAAATTGTGTTAGGAAAATTGATGGGATTGAAGACCGGTAAATCCCCGGGGCCTGATAGTCAGCATCCCAGAGTACTTAAGGAAGTAGCCCTAGAAATAGTGGAATACCTAAAAATGGTGATCATTTTCCAACAGTCTATCGACTCTGAATCAGTTCCTATGGACTGGAGGGTAGCGAATGTAATCCAATTTTTTAAGAACGGAGGGAGAGAGAAAACGGGTAATTATAGACCGGTTAGCCTGACATCAGTAGTAGGGAAAATGTTGGAATCAATTATTAAAGATGAAATAGCAGTGCGTTTGGAAAGCAGTGACAGGATCGGTCCAAGTCAGCATGGATTTATGAAAGGGAAATCATGCTTGACAAATCTTCTAGAATTTTTTGAGGATGTAACTGGTAGAGTGGACAAGGGAGAACCAGTGGATGTGGTGTATTTGGACTTTCAAAAGGCTTTTGACCAGGTCCCACACAAAATCAAAGCACATGGTATTGGGTGTAATATACTGACGTGGATAGAGAACTGGTTGGCAGACAGGAAGCAGAGAGTCGGGATAAACGGGTCCTTTTCAGAATGGCAGGCAGTGACTAGTCGGGTGCCGCAGGGCTCAGTGCTGGGACCCCAGCTATTTACAATATACATTAATTATTTAGATGAAGAATTGAGTGTAATATCTCCAAGTTTGCAGATGACACTAAGCTGGGTGGCGGTGTGAGCTGTGAGGAGGATGCTAAGAGGCTGCAGGGTGACTTGGACAGGTTAGGTGAGTGGGCAAATGCCTGGCAGATGCAGTATAATGTGGATAAATGTGAGGTTATCCACTTTGGTGGCAAAAACACGAAGGCAGAATATTATCTGAATGGCGGCAGATTAGGAAAAGGGGAGGTGCAACGAGACCTGGGTGTCATGGTACATCAGTCATTGAAAGTTGGCATGCAGGTACAGCAGGCAGTGAAGAAGGAAAATGGTATGTTGGCCTTCTTAGATAGGGGATTTGACTACAGGAGCAGGGAGGTCTTACTGCAGTTATACAGGGCCTTGGTGAGGCCTCACCTGGAATATTGTGTTCAGTTTTGGTCTCCTAATCTGAGGAAGGACATTATTGCTATTGAGGGATTGCAGCGAAGGTTCACCAGACTGATTCCCGGGATGGCAGGACTGACATATGAGGAGAGACTGGATCGACTGGACCTGTATTCACTGGAGTTTAGAAGGATGAGAGGGGATCTCATAGAAACATATCAAATTTTGACAGGACTGGACAGGTTAGATGCAGGAAGAATGTTCCCGTTGTTGGGGAAGTCCAGAATCAGAGGACATAGTGTAAGAATAAGGGGTAATCCATTTAGGACTGAGATGAGGAGAAACTTCTTCACTCAGAGTTGTTAACCTGTGGAATTCCCTACCGCAGAGAGTTGATGCCAGTTCATTGGATATATTCAAGAGGGAGTTAGATATGGCCCTTGCAGCTCAAGGGATCAAGGGGTATGGAGAGAGTTCAGGAAAGGGGTACTGAGGTGAATGATCAACCATGATCTTATTGAATGGTGGTGAAGGGTCGAATGGCCTACTCCTGCACCTATTTTCTATGTTTCTACTCCCCCCACCCCCCTCTCTAGCCCTCCCCCCACCCCCCTCTCTAGCCCCCCCCTCTCTCTCTAGCCCCCCCATCTCTCTCTAGCCCCCTCCTCTCTCTCTAGCCCCCCCTCTCTCTCTAGCCCCCCCTCTTTCTCTAGCCCCCCCCTCTTTCTCTAGCCCCCCCTCTTTCTCTAGCCCCCCCTCTTTCTCTAGCCCCCCCTCTCTCTCTAGCCCCCCCTCTCTCTCTAGCCCCCCCTCTCTCTCTAGCCTCCCCCTCTCTCTCTTGCCCCCCCTCTCTCTCTAGCCCCCCCTCTCTCTCTAGCCCCCCCCTCTCTCTCTAGCCCCCCCCTCACTCTAGCCCCCCCCCTCACTCTAGCCCCCCCCATCTCTCTAGCCCCCCATCTCTCTCTAGCCCTCCCCTCTCTCTCTAGCCCCCCCCTCTCTCTCTAGCCCCCCCGCCTCTCTCTCTAGCCCCCCCCCCGCCTCTCTCTCTAGCCCCCCCCGCCTCTCTCTCTAGCCCCCCCCCCCGCCTCTCTCTCTAGCCCTCCCCCGCCTCTCTTTCTAGCCCCCCCCGCCTCTCTCTCTCTCTCTCTCTCTCTCTCTCTCTCTCTCTCTCTCTCTCTCTCTCTCTCTAGTCCCCGCCCCCCTCTCTCTCACTTGCCATGCTGAATAAAATATTGTGCATTTCGTCATGTGAAGGTTACACTTCTACTTCTGCCTGGCTATTAACAATTTTGTTTTTAAAAGTCTTAAGTAGTTGACAGTCTTTTTGTTTATGGTCCAAAAGTAGCAAGCAGACCATAGTTCTTTAGACCAGCTGTAAAAACAAAAGAGGCTGGGAAAAACAGATGGCAAAGGGCAAAACTAGATAAAAGGCAAACTTCTAGCTTTCTGTTGTGCAGTCATACTGATAGTTTTCAAATTTCCAATGCAATTTATGATGCTAGCGATTGAGTGTCTATCCATGACATGTTAACTCTAGTGAATATTGTCTTCTCGGAACCTCTTTCCTGAGTGTTCAGTGACCAAGGTTCTGTACAACTGAAGTATCACTTTTTTATATTCCAGTCCCCTTGAGATAAAGGACAACATTAGCCTTTTTGATTATATTTTGTATCTGTGTACTGGCTTTGTGATTTGTGTATATAGATACCTAAATCCCTTTGCTCCTCCACAGCTTCCAATCTCTCACTATTAAAAAAATATTCCAATTTGTCTTTTACTGATCCAAAATGGATGACCTCGCATATCCCCACATTGAACTCCATCTGCCGTAGTTTTGCCCACTTACTTGGTCTGTACACGTTCCTTTGTAATTCCCTACAACCATCTAGACAACTTACTTCTGCCTCCTAACTTAAATATCCAACTCTATTCCTTCATCCAAGTCATATCATGAAAGTACAAAGGTCCACAGGGAAGTGTCCTTGACATTACCATTTTCAGCGGCTTAATCATTCTGAGCATATGCAATTGGCAGAATTTCCTGGCAACGGTTTCTCTGAGTTAAAGTAGAAGGTTTCTCTCTCTTCATTCTGTGAGAATTTCTAAGTTTCTTTGCTTTGTCCAAAAGATAAGCTGGCCATTATATTCTCATTATATTGGTGTCAAACATGTCTCAGTTGGTAGCACTCTCTCTTCCGAGTCAGAAAGCTGTGAGTTCAAGTCCCACTCCAGAGATTTGAGCACAAAAATCTAGGCTGACATTCCCGTGCAATACTGAGGAGTACTGCACTATCTGAGGTGTCGTCTTTCGGATGAGACATTAAACCAAGGCCCTATTTTGAAGAAGCACGGGGGAGCTATCCCCGGTGTCCTGGCCAATATTTATCCCTCAATCAACATCACAAAAACAGGTTATCTGGTCATTATCACATTGCTGCTGTGTGCAAATTGGCTGCTGCATTTCCTACATTACAAGTGATGACTCTTCAAAAAATACTTTGAAGAAATACTTTACATTGGCTGTAAAGCGCTTTGGGATGTCCTGAGGTTGCAAAAGGTGCCATAGAAATTATTTTCTCTCAAAGTTTTGTTTCAAGCAAGATTTGCATTTAGAATATTCGCTCCGTTACCATTATGAACTGCTCAATTTTTGACACACCTCTGTTTTCTTTTGTTGACATTTACAAAAAAGATTGTTTATCAGAATGTTATTTTCTCAATGGAAAAGTTGAAGAGGATTTAAATTTTTTTTCCAAGTGATCTAAACATAGGACAGAAATGAATTTTAATTATTGAGTACCTCCTAATCATAGCGAGCATTTCCCTTGTATTCTTCTGGATAATTTTGCCTACTGAGAAAGTCAGTCAACTTTAAAAAACATACAACTTGGAAACTGTATAAATAATGAACTTTTGAGAATTTTAAATGGATTTTTTGTTTCTTGACATTTATGTTAATTAAAGAAAGACTTGCATTTATATAACACCTTTCATGACCACCGGATGTCCCAAAGCACTTTACAGCTAATGAAGTACTTTTAAAAAAACGTGTAGTCACTGCTGTAATGTAGGAAACATGGCAGCCAATTTGCGCACAGCAAGCTCCCACATGAAGCAATGACCAGATAATCTGTTTTAGTGATGTTGATTGAGGAATAAATATTAGCCAGGGCACCGGGAATAACTCCCCTGCTCTTCTTCGAAATAGTGCCATGAGATCTTTTACGTCCACCTGAGATAGTAGATGGGGCCTCGGTTTAATGTCTCATCTGAAAGACGGCACCTCCGATAGTGCAGCACTCCCTCCCTCTGTCAGCCTAGATTTTTGTGTTACAGTCTCTGGAGTGGGACTTTAACCCAAGTATAAGTTACCAAACACACTAATAGTGCTTTGAGACAGAAGCTCAAAGGCAGGAACCAGCTGACAATAGAAAAAAAGAGAGGATGGTTGATAAGGAGGCTGATGGGTGGCGACGCAGTGGTAGGGAAACCCAACGATCTCAACCGGGCAGTTAAGGCACCATTCTCCTGGGGCTCATAGATAGATTGGGAAGGAAGCCCACGAGCAGCAAAGCAGTGGTAGGGACACCTGATGATCTGAAAGGGACTGAAGACAGTTCAGGCATCATTCTTCTCTGGCTCCCACCCCCTCACGGCTGCCAAATTCTGATGCTTCCCCCCCCCCCCCCCCCCCATTGTTCCTGGACCACCATTTCCAGTCATCCTGTCTGATTCTGGGATCTCTTTCACAAACCCCTGGATGTTTCTCTGTGTTCTGTACTAGCAGGATCCCAATGTTTTCAAAACCTTGAGGTCCTTATCACTGCTCTCAGATCCCAGAATTCATGTATTGTGAAACCTGCCTACTGCCTCCAGAGCTCCTCTTCAAAATGCTCCCAGGGTCCCTTTTCCAGCGCTGCTAGTTCTTGGGACTGCTCCAAATGCTGCTAAGCAGTTATTCCTGATCATGTTGCAGGCTGCACCTCTCTTATCTGGTACTCCCTTAACCAGCAACTTCCCTTGTCCAGCATCATTCCTGGCCACAGGGAGGCGCATGTGCAGAATGTGGCCGGGTCATTGACAGTAGGGTTGTCAGCATTACCCAGTCGTCGACGTTTAATACACCAACCGCTTTCTCTTTAAATCTTTCCTCCTCTCTCTGGTGCTCCTATACAGTCAATCCTATGCAGTTCAGGAGTAGATAGCAATAAGAGCATGAGAAAATATGGAGCAAGAAAAAGCCATTTCTTTTGATACCCTGCTCCTTCCTATAGAAGCATTCAACCTCAACTGTCAATGTTTCCCCCAGGAGAGCTGAATAACTGCAAGTTCTTCCAGCCCTCAAAATATTCCAGTAAAGATTTCAGGGTATGAGTCGAACATTAAACCCCCCCCCCCCCCCAACGGTTGCTGGGCCAGAAAAGCTGCGCAGTAGGCTTCTGCACAACGTCGTTGTCAGCAGTGGCAACCAAGATCGCGAGAGAGGGAGGTCCGAGATTTCAGCATGGTGTTTTCTCACACTTCCTGGCTCTGTCGAGAACTGCTGCTTTGTGTCGGTGGTGTTCTGGCAGCGTGGAGAAGGAGCGTGGTGGGAGTTTTGGTGGCGGAGGTAGTTAGGGGCACGAGCGCTGTTATCAGGACCGGGTAAGACCAAGGTCAGCGTGACCTCCCGTCATCCAGCAAATCCTCTTATCCGGCACAGGCCAGGTCCCAAGGGTGCCGGATAAGAGATGTTCAACCTGTACTTGTCATAAAACCTTTCTTCTAAATCTTCTTACTCACCCTGAGCAGCACCATGAGACATCACCTTGTAATATATTAAAATTATTGAGTCCAGCATGCACCTCCTATACATGCCAAACTTTTGCTGTCACATTTTGTTGATTGACTGAAATTAAAACAGCAACGATTGAAGAAGTAGGGAATTGAAAGAGAGGAAAGTGGTTAGAAAATTGCCAGTGATAAAATACAACAGACTTGTGAATCAACCAATCCTGAAAGAAAGACTTGAATTTATATAGCACCTTTCACGACCATCGGACGTTTCAAATGCTTTACAGCCAATGAAGTACTTTTGGAGTGTAGTCACTGTTGTAATGAGGGAAATGACCAATCGGGAGAATCTACCAATGAAAGAAAGATGAACCGATTGAATCACTCAAAGCACTTTTTGAAACATTTTTGTCTGCCGGTAATTGAAATTTCTAAGATGCAAAATATGGTTTGTAACCAAAAAAGGCATTTCAAAATTACCTGTTTCATAATGTCATTAAACTAAACTGTAAACTGTTGCTTGTTTAAATACCTTCAACAATAATGCTTTTATTTCAAGGCCTCCACCTCTCTCAAAAGCCTGTGCTTTGTATTGCATAGTATTTACAGTACAGAAATCATCATAGGCAGTCCCTTGGAATCGAGGAAGACTTGCTTCCACTCTTAGCATGAGTTCTTAGGTGGCTGTACAGTCCAATACGAGAACCACAGTCTCTGTCACAGGTGGGACAGATAGTTGTGGAGGGAAAGGGTGGGCGGGGAGCCTGGTTTGCCGCACGCTCCTTCCGCTGCCTGCGCTTGATTTCTGCATGCTCTCGGCGGCGATATCGAGGAGCTCAGCGCCCTCCCGGATGTACTTCCTCCACTTAGGGCGGTCTTTGGCCAGGGACTCCCAGGTGTCAGTGAAGATATCGCACTTTATCAGGGAGGCTTTGAGGGTGTCCTTGTAACGTTTCCTCTGCCCACCTTTGGCTCGTTGCCGTGGACGAGTTCCGAGTAGAGCGCTTGCTTTGGGAGTCTCGTGTCTGGCATGCGAACTATGTGGTCTGTCCAGCGGAGCTGATCAAGTGTGGTCAGTGCTTCAATGCTGGGGATGTTGGCCTGGACGAGGACGCTAATGTTGGTGCTTACTACTAGGGGGATCAAGGGGTATGGCGAGAAGACAGGAATGGGGTACTCAAGTTGCATGTTCAGCCATGAACTCATTGAAAGGCGGTACAGGTTCGAAGGGCCAAATGGCCTACTCCTGCACCTATTTTCTATGTTTCTATAATTAAAAACAACTTGAGGGAAAATCTTGAGCTTTACTCAAGTAAAGATTATCATAGAAAGATGCAGTACAAGAGGAGGACATTCGACCCATCGTGTGTGCCGGCTCTTTGAAATTAGTCCCATTTTCCTGCTGTTTTGCCATAGTCCTGCAAAATGTTTCTCTTTCAAGTATTTATACAATTCTCCGTTGAAAGTTATTATTGAATCTGCTTCCACCACCCTTTCAGGCAGTCATTTCAGATCATTATAACTCGCTGCCTAAAAGATTTCTCGTCAGCTCGCCTCTGGTTCCTTTGACAGTTACCTTGAATCTGTATCCTCTGGTTGCCACAGGAAACAGTTTCTCCTTATTTACTCGATTAAAAACCTTCATGATTTTGACTAATGTACCTGTATTAAATCTCCCCTTAACCTTCCCAGCTTCTTTAGTCTCTCCATGTAACTGAAGACCTGGATTCCTGGTACCACACTAGTAAATCTCCACTGTACCCTCTTTAAGGCAATGATATCTTTCATATAGGGTGGTGCCCAAAATGGGGCACAATACTCCAGCTGGGGCCTAACCAGTGATTTATAAATGTTTAGCCTAACTTCCTTGCTTTGTGCTCTCTGCCTCTGTTTATAAATCCAAAGATACCGTTTTTAAACAGCTTTCTCAACTTGTCCTGCCACTTTAAAAGATTTGTCTATGTACACCTTGAGGTCTCTGTTTCTGGACCTTCTTTAAAATTCTGTAAATTAGTTTATGTTGCCTCTCCTCATTCTTCCTATCAAAATCCATCACTTCACACTTCTCTGCATTAAATTGCATTTGCCATGTGTCTGCCCATTTCACCAGTCTGTCCATGTCCTCCTGTGAAATGTTTTGATATAATCGGCTCAAGTTTCGGCTTGAGTTGCTCCTATATTTTTGGAGCAACTAGTTTAGAATGGAGTATCTTAGAAATTGAAATTCTCGGCATTTAATTTGCTCCAATTCTAGTGAGTTAGAATAGTTTTGTTTTGGAACAGTTTTTTTTCCAAAAGGGGGCGTGTCCAGCCACTTAGACCTGTTTTGCAAGTTTAGGCAGTGAAAACTTACTCCAAACTAACTTAGAATGTAGTACGTGTAGATTTTTGTACGCTCAGAAAAACCTAGCCTACACTTTATAAATTAAGCGCAGGGAACGTGAGATTGCAGGGGGAGGGAAGTTAGAGGGAAGTTAGGGGCTATTTACAAGCATTAAACACTTCACTTTTACAAATAAAGAGCCATCATGAATAATAAATAAATCAAATAAAAAATAAATTACATTTTCCTACCTCTCTCTGAAGCAGCAGCAGCAGGCACTGAGCTGTGAGATGTCGGCCGTTCGGCCAGGGGCTAGGGGCGGAGGGAGAGCGACTTTGGGAGAGCGACTTTCGCAGAGCCCGGCAGCAGCAGGCACCGAGCTGCGAGAGAAGTTTGGCTGTTTGGCCAGGGGCTAGGGTCAGCGTGAGGCGAGAGGGATCGACGTCAGCAGAGCCCGGCAGCAGCCGGCACCGAGCTGCGAGATTTCTGCTGTTCGGCCAGGGGATAGGAGAGGCGTGCAAAGCACCGGGAGGGAGAGCCAGCCAGCAAGTTTGAAAGTTTAAAAGTTTAATTTGTACTTCAAGTATGGGTGCTGCATTATCAACACCATGGATTATGCAATGGTTCTCCATCAATTCACTGCATATGATTTGAGCTCATCGCACCAGGAACGTCATAGCCCGTAGGCTGATGGGCAGGAGGCATCCATTACAGACCCAATCCACGTTCGGACTGGGGTCAAACAGGGCTGCGTTAGCGCTCCAACCTTCTTCTCAATCTTCCTCGCTGCCATGCTCCACCTCACAATCAGCAAGACCCCCGCTGGAGTGGAACTAAACTACAGAACCAGTGGGAAGCTGTTCAACCTACGCCGCCTCCAGGCCAGGTCCAAGATCACCCCAACCTCTGTCATTGAGCTGTAATATGCAGACGATGCCTGCGTCTGTGCACATTCAGAGGCTGAACTCCAGGATATAGTCAATGTATTCACTGAGGCATATGAAAGCATACGCTTAACATCCGTAAGACAAAGGTCCTTCACCAGCCTGTCATTGCCGCACAGCACTGCCCTCCAATCATCAAGATCCATGGTGCGGCCCTGGACAACGTGGACCATTTCCCATATGTCGGGAGCCTCTTATCAACAAAGACATTGATGTGGAGATTCAGCATCGCTTCCAGTGCGCCAGCGCAGCCTTCGGCCATCTGAGGAAAAGAGTGTTTGAAGACCAGGCCCTCAAATCTACTACCAAACTCATGGTCTACAGGGCTGTAGTAATACCTGCCCTCCTGTATGGGTCTGAGGCATGGACGATGTATAGAAGGCATCTCGAGTCGCTGAAGATATATCGCCAACGATGTCTCCGCAAGATCCTGCAAATCTCCTAGGAGGACAGGCGCACTAACATCAGTGTCCTCGACCAGGCTAACATCCCCAGTATTGAAGCACTGACCACATTTGATCAGCTTCGCTGGGCAGGCCACATAGTACGCATGCCAGATACAAGACTCCCTAAGCAAATGCTTTATGAGAAGCTCCTTCATGGTAAACGAGCCAAAGGAGGACAGCGGAAATGTTATAAGGACACCCTCAAAGCCTCCCTGGTAAAGTGCGACATCACCACTGACACCTGGGAGACTCTGGCCGCAGACCGCCCGTGATGGAGAAAGTCCATCCGGGAGGGTGTTGAGCTCTGAGTCTTGACACAAAGAGCATGAAGAGGCCAGGTGCAGGCAGCGGAAGGCGCGCGTGGCAAACCAGCTCGACCGACCCCTTCCCCTGACGAATGTATGTCCCACCTGTAACAGGGTCTGTGGCTCTCGTATTGGACTGTTCAGCCATCAAAGAACTAATTTTGGGAGTGGAAGCAAGTCCTCCTCGATCCGAGGGACTACCTATGATGATGATGGCATAGGAGAGAATTGATTCGAGCTCACCTCATCAGGAAAGTCATAGCCCGTAGGCTGATGGGCAGGAGGCCTTACCCACGTTGGCAATATCGAGCCAGGCATTCATTCCTGGACATGAGCGAGGCTGATTGTGTCAAAAGGCTGCGTTTCCGCAGAGAAATTGTCGTTGCGATCTGTGATATGCTGAGAGCAGATTTACAGCCGAAAAGCAGAACGCCAACTGCCTTGTCTGTTGAAGTGAAGGTTACAGCTGCACTTTCCTTCTATGCCGAGGGATCGTTTCAAGCTACAACTGGAGATGTGTGTGCCATCTCTCAACGTGCAATACATGCCTGCATTTACCAGGTCACGGCTGCACTGTGTGCGGAGGAATGACTTCATCAAGTTCCCAATGACCGGTCAAGCAATGCATGACACAGGGCTGTGGGCTTCTCCAGGATTGCTGGCTTCCCAAAGGTACAGGGCTGCATTGATTGTACCCACATTGCCTTGCGAGCACATGTGGAGGATTCCGAGCAGTACAGGAATAGAAAAGGTTTCCACTCCATTAATGTGCAGCTCGTGTGTGACGACAAGCAGCACATCATGTCAGTCGATGCAAGATACCCTGGCAGCACCCATGATGTGTTCATCCTACGCGACAGCGTTATATCTGACATGTTTCAGCAGCAACCGGAAGGGCAGAGCTGACTAACTAGAGACAAAGGGTACGGCCTCGCCACCTGGCTCATGACGCACCTACGCGTAACACGGACGGAAGCTGACCATCAGTACAACATGTCGCACATTGCGACATGCAGCATCTTAGAGTGCACTGGCAGAGAAAGCTGTTGGGGGCACTGCGCAGCAGGGTAATGATTTTTTTCCACTAAATTTGGGGCGCCGTATTGTGCAAGTGTGGGAGAGCTGCGGTATGTGTTTTGATGACGCGCTTGCGGCGGTCATTAGCACGGGGCCGAATTGGGGACCGGCCGAAAAATCCCCAACCTGAGTTTGGGTTGGGGCGGCCATTGGATTGCATCGCGGCGGCTACTTGATTCTGCCATGTGGCTGCCGCTAAATAGTATAAACGGGCCTTGTACAGACCCTGAATTTCGACCCCCCAAAACTCCTCTGCTCACTAATGATCAGTAAGAGAGTGATGAACATAGGAACAGGAGTCGGCCATTCAGCCCCTCGAGCCTACCCCATTCAGTGAGATCATGGCTGATCTGCGACCCAACTCCATATACCCGCCTTTGGCCCATATCCTTTTGTTAATCTCTGATTTAAAATTAACAATTGATCTAGTATCGGTTGTTTTTGCGGAAGAGAGTTCCAAACTTCTACCATCTTTTGTGTGTAGAAGTGTTTATTTCACTCCTGAAAGATCTGGCTCTAATTTTTAGACTATACCCTCTAGAATCTCTAACCAATGGAAATAGTTTCTATCTACCCTATCTGTTCCCCTTAATATCTTGAAAACCCCTTAACCTTTTAAATTCCAGGGAATACAACCTTAATTTGTGTAATCTCTCCTCGTACCTTAACCCTTGAAGTCCAGTATCATTCTGGTAAACTTGAGGGGCGATGTTTAGATACTTTTCCTTACATAGAGGGTTGTTGGAGCATGCATGCCATGGAGTTTTTGCAGCAGAAACCATTGCATCTTTTAAGGGAAAATTAGATAACTATTTGAAGCAGAGGAAGACACAAAACAACAGGGTAGTGGGATTGTGGCAGTGCAATTGGCAAACTTTAGGTTTTCAGCTCAGAATATAAATACATTTATTAACATATGTTTTACTTCTGAAAGAAAGCTCGGAGACAGAGAGACATTTGATCACTGATTTCACAAGATTAATCTATACAGTTGAGTGAATTACTAATTATTTGTTGTTGAGTAGACGACACAAGAAGCTGTGTAAGGTAGGTTTTTTGCATCTTGACCTGAAATAATGCAACTCATTCCATTCTCAATTTTAAAAAAAATCCATAACATTTATCTCTTGAATAAATGTTTTCTGAGATAATTTCTGGAAGTGTTTATATAAAAAAAATCAAGGACACTGATTTGCAGTTTTCACAGAAAAATAAAAGTTACTGAATTCATTCCACAAAACACCAGTAAAAATCCAAGAATATCACAGTAAATAAGTGGTCATAATAGATTGTACATTACATGATATAGGGCCCTTAATATGAAATGGCGCATGGTCTGGCTCAGCATGAGCAATAACTGCCCATTGGCTAAAATTGTGGCGACTTTGTGACCAGGTTTTTGCTGTGTTTTGACCCTCCACGGCGAAAACCGGGTCGGCGGGATCTTCGGGGTACATTTTTGCGGCGGCGCTTTCACGTACCACCGGGGAGAGGTGCGCCAACGTGCAACGCCGCAAATTGTGTTTGCGATTGATTTTTGGCTCTCGGGACCCGTATTCTGCGCCACCGACGCAGTCAAACCTGCGGTGCAGCCCTGCCAGCAGCAGTTAGTATGAAGACCTGCAAAAAAGGTAAGTTAAAGTTTTTATTTTTTAATTCTTTTTCAACAATTTAATCGATAAGGGTTTTGTGAATGTTTTTTTTTGCAATTTTTTTGTTGTTTATCCCCCCCCTCCCAAGGCTTCTCTCTCAGCACTATTGGCCCCGGACAAAAGTTGCTGAAATTTGTGGTTTGCGCTGTGAACCCTCGTGCACCGCCGATTTTTACCGGTGCAGAGTTGAAGGCCAAAAAGCGGGCCTAAAAACGGTAACTCAGCGAAAATGGTAATTTTGGCATAAAACTATCGTTCTAGCTACATGTGTTTTATTTTTTTTTCTGCCTAATTGGAGAAAGTCGAAGAGCTGTTTCTTTGATTTCTTTCTCATCCGATAAGCCTGCCGATAAAACCAGCTACCACTTTCACCCCTTAGGGTGTGCATCTTAAAACCATTTTCTGTTATTCTCAAAATGAATAGGGATCATCTGGGCTTAATGACCTGGGATGAGACAATTGACTCTTGCTGTCTTCACTTGAAGAAAACTGTGACCTTGTGATATTGCACATAATGGCTTGTCTAGTTTCTATACACATTTTCAGCCTGCAGCTGGGGGTATTTTGCTTAACCTGTGCAAATTCACTTAATTTTAAATGTAACGCATTCCTAAATCCTTTCTATGGAAAAAAAAATCAAATATCCTGAAATGTGACTGTTTAATATTCAGAAGATCAACTCCTCCATTTTGTGTTTGTGGCTTCGTGTCAAAACTACTGGTTTATGATGACTAAGTTAAATTTTATTTTTATTAGATGGGTTTCCAGGAATTTTGCTGGTCTTAATTGGATAGTGCATTGGACACATTGATCTCACTTGCTCCCCTCACACTGTTGCCTTGATACCATGTTCTATCCTACATAAACTTGAAGTCATCCAAAACGCTGCTGCACGTATCCGAACTCGCACCAATCACCCATCATTCCTGTGCTTCCTGACCTACATTGGCTCCCAGTTAAACAACGCCTTGATTTTAAAATTCTCCTTGTTTTCAAATCCCTCCATGGCCTCCCCCCTACCTACCTCTTTAATCTCCTGCAGCCCCATAACCCTCCGAGATAACTGCGCTCCTCTAATTCTGGCCTCTTGAGCATCCCCTATTTTGATCGCTATTGGCGGCCGTGCCTTCAGCTGCTTGCGCTCTTAAGATCTGGAGTTCCCTCCTAAACCTCCCCACCTCTCTACAAAAGCAAAATACTGCAGATGCTGGAATCTGAAATAAAAACAGAAAATGCTGGAAATCTCAGTGGGTCAGTCAGCATCTGTGGAGAGAGAAACAGAGTTAACGTTTCAGGTCGATGACCCGTCATCAAAACTGGCAATAGTTTGAAATGTAACAGATTCTTGAAGTGCTGGGGCCCTGAAAGGGAGGAGGTTGGGTGGGGCGGGGCTGGGGGAGAAGAACAAAAGGGAAGGTCTGTGATCAGGTGAAAGGCAGAAGAGATGAGAGGCAAAGGGGTGATGGGCTGAATTGAGATGGTAACAGTACAAGTTAGGAAACAAAAGATGAGTCTAGATAGGGTGTGAATGGCAAAATAATTACCAGCTGCCATGGGAAACAAAGAAACAAAATAAAAAGGGGAAGACACTCATTAAAGCCTACCTCCTTGATCTGCCAGTTCTTTATTTCTTTGCCTATATACCTCTAATAGTTAAAACCCTTGGTAATTCCCAGAGTTGTTGGACCTCAATTTAAAAACTGTTGATTTTCTATCTGCATTTATTTCTGACTCCTCCATCTTCCCACTTTTTCACTGACCAATTCTAAATGAGTTCTTCACTTGTCTAAAATTGATTCTACAGCCTGATGTATTTTTATTAGACCCTTCAGGTGAGTAAATACTATTTTGACCCGGTTGAGTTAATGTGCAACAGGGCCAAACTTTCTCACAAAAAAGTTGGCTGACATTTAGCAGCTTGAATTGATTGATCAGTGGATGGAATAAATATTTGGTTCAGATAGCTGAGCACCATAAGCTTTTTTAGTCTTATCAGGAGTACTTAAAATGCACCTGCTATTCTTTAACTCGTCTGTTGAATTGGTCAGCAAAAGGATTTTTATTTTGCAGATTGCTGGTTGCAATGCTTATAAGGTTTACTCAAGGAATACTGCTCTTTTGAAGTACGCGTACTTTTTTATCATATTGTTAAAATACTATGAATGTGCAAATGAAAATTGTTTGTGAAACTGAATCTGGATGTTTACAACCTGATTTTCTAGGGGAAAGCATGAGGATTTCCAACAGATAAAGTATTTTTTTTAAAGAATAAGTGAATTACTGCCTTTGTTCTATTTTAAATGGCATTCTATTTTAAATGGCATTTGTGTTAAATCTATTAATGTATAGAAAGATTAAGTAAACCAAAATCCCATACTTGGTTTTACACTCATCTTACTGAATGTAGCTTTATCAAGTTAACTAATATTTCTGTTGCAGGCAGCCTGTTGGGAACCCCGAGCAGTGTAAAATCATCTGGCAGTTCGGTCCAATCACCGCAAGAGTTTCAAAGTTTCACTGAACCAGATACAAGAAATGATGGTTACAGTCATTCACAGCAGTCCTCAACCAGAGAGATAACGAAGGGAGAAACTATTGACCAAGAAAGGACTTCGATTAGTGCTAGTCCTGTGCTGGGCCTCCCACCTACACCGTCTGGACCTCCCCAAACAATAAACATTGAAAACTCAAAGCACTCCGAGAGCAGTTGCGGAGATTATGGCATCTCTCATGTTACTACTGTGAGTTCAAGTGGAGTACCAGGATATAAAAGAACTCAATCTTCAGTCATGGAGGAAGAGACAGTAAAAGAAAAAAAACGAAAGGGAAATAAAAAGTATAAGCATGGACCTGGCAGACCAAAAGGAAGTAAAAATAAGGATAGCATTTCCCAGCTGTCCATATCTTCTGCATCACCATCGTCATCTGTTACATCTGCTGCAGGAAGTGTGGCAAGTGCAAGTCTGCAGAAATCTCCATCTCTACTCAGGAATGGAAGTTTACAAAGTCTTAGTGTCAGCTCATCTCCAGCTGGTTCAGGTGGGTGTTTGGATAAGTTTGTGCACCAAGAATATTTGTTACAATATGCGTGTTTACGTAACTTAAACTTCTCTTTTTCTCTCCCCCGCTCCTTTTGCTCTCCTCTCTCTTCCCCTCTCCTCTTTCTCTTCCCCTCCCCCTCCTCTTTCTCTTCCCCTCCCCCTCCTCTTTCTCTTCCCCTCCCCCCCCCTCCCAATCCTTTCTCTTTTCCCCCCCATCTCTTTCTCTTCCCCCTCTTCTCTCTCTTTCTCTTCCCCCTCCCCCCCTCTCTCTCTCTCTCTCTCTCTCTCTCTCTTTCTCTTTCCCCTCCCCTCTCTCTCTCTCTCTCTCTCTCTCTCTCTCTCTCTCTCTCTTCCCCCTCCTCTCTCTCTCTTTCTCTCCCCCCTCCTCTCTCTCTTCCCCCTCCTCCCTCTCTCCCTCTCTCTCTCTTCCCCCTTCTCGCTCTCACTCTCCTCTCTCTCTCTCGCTCTCTCTCTCTCTCCCTCTCTCTCTTCCCCCTCCTCTCTGTCTCTCTCTCTCTCTCTCACCCCCACTCTCTGGGTCAGTGAATATGTTTAAGGTGAAGAAAGACAGATTTTTGAAAGATAAGGGAGTCGAGGGTTATGAGGAGAGTGCGGGGATGTAGAGTTGAGGCCAAGATCAGATCAGCCATGATTTTATTGAATGGCGGAGCAGGCTCGAGGGGCCAGATGACCTACTCCTGCTCCTATTTCTTATGTTCTCCTTCTCTCCCCCTCTCTTTCTCTCCCATCTCTTTTTCTCTTTCCCCCTCTTTCTCTCTCTCTCTCTCGCGCTCTCTCTCTCTCTCTCTCTCTCTCTCTCCTCTCTTGCAATCACTTGCTCACGTTCTTGAGAGTTTCTCAGAATGGTTGGAAGTGGATTGCGGTGTCCCAAAGAATTCTGTTCCGGTACTGCTTATTTTCACTGTTCATTTATTTTGATAGAGTGCTACAGGGTGTGGTATCTAAATTTGCAGACAATACTAAAACAGCAGGCATAATAAATAATTCTGAAGATTTAAGGGAGTTACGGGGGGATATTGATAAATTGATGGCATGAGAAGAAAGTAGTAGATGGAATGTAGTGTCAGTAAATGTGAAGTGGTAAGTTTTGTTTTTAAAAAAAGTAATACAGGTGCAACGTCCTGAATCTGAACTTCCGAAAACCGGCCATTTCGGCGAGCGGTGAGAAGTGGAGGATCGGTGGGCGGTGAGGTCCGAAAACCCGAAATCCGGCATGCATTCGGTCCCGAGGATTCCGGATTTCAGACGTTGTACCTGTACTTATACTTTGAATGGGAAAAACTGGGTAATGTGTAAGAGCAAAAGGATTTGGGGTTCAGGTTCACAAGATATTAAAAGCAGCATCTCAAATGGTTAAGGCAATAAAGTCAATGCCCAATTACACCCCCAGCTCATCCCACCCCTTCTCAAACATGTGGACTGCTATTTACTACGTTATTGGCCTTCATAGCTAGAGGATTTGAGTATAGGGGTAGGGAGGTCTTACTGCAATTGTACAGGGCCTTAGTGTGAGGCCTCATCTGGAATATTGCTTTCAGTTTTGGTCTCCTAATCTGAGGAAGGACGTTCTTGCTATTGAGGGAGTGCAGCGAAGGTTCACCAGACTGATTCCCGGGATGGCTGGACTGACATATGAGGAGAGACTGGATCGACTGGGCCTGTATTCACTGGAGTTTAGAAGGGTGAGAGGGGATCGCATAGAAACATATAAAATTCTGACGGGACTTGACAGGTTAGATGCAGGAAGAATTTTCCCGATGTTGGGGAAGTCCAGAACCAGGGGACATAGTCTAAGGATAAGGGGTAGGCCATTTAGGACTGAGATGAAGAGAAACTTCTTCACTCAGAGAATTATTAACCTGTGGAATTCCCTACCGCAGAGAGTTGTTGATGCCAGTTCATTGGATATATTCAAGATATGGCCCTTACGGCTAAAGGGATCAAGGGGAATGGAGAGAGTTCAGGAAAGGGGTACTGAAAGAATGATCAGCCATGATCTTATTGAATGGTGGTGCAGGCTCGAAGGTCCAAATGGCCTACTCCTGCACCTATTTTCTATGTTTCTATAATTCTCTTTATGGCACAGAATGTAAAAGTAGAGATATAATGATGTATCTATATAAACCCTCAGTAAGCTGTAGAATTCACTGCCAACATTTAAGAATAAGTTTGATTGGTGATTGAATGAAAAGGGAATAAAGGGATATGGGAACAAAGTGGGCACATGGGACTATTGTTTCGGCTAAAGAGTCTGTTTCCATGTTGTAATTTCTGTGCCCATAACAATTTTATCAGTGATTTAACACGCCTGTGTGGCTCGCACCACCATTTGTTCCCCTTGTGAATCATTTTGGCTACTATTTACTACATTATCATACAGATAATTCTCAGGTTTACTTCCATGAATCTACTCAATTATTTTACTAGATCTGGATTGATGGGCCTCTAGGCATTTGCATCGGTTTCCCACCTGTTACGTAGTTTTATCTTGAGATTCCTAAATTCTGTCAATGACAGATGATAAACAAACTGCCCTGCAATTACCCAAGTTAGCTCTGTCTCCCTTCCTGAAAATATGTATTATATCATCCAATTTCCAGACCTCCTGCACACACCTACTCTATAAAAGGAACCCTGGAATATCATTTCTAGAGTTTCTGCTATTTCTTCCCTCGTTTACCTTGGGATCCTTGGATGTATCCCATAAGGTCTTGGCACTATGTCCTCCTTCGGCTTAACTAACATCTCAAATACTTTCATTTTATTTATTATATCTCTCATAACTTTTAACATTCAGGATTTTTTTCCTCCCCAATATCCTTTTCTTTTGTAAACACTGGTGAAACCTGGTGAAGCTAGAACATAGGGCTACGTGTATGCTAAACAGCAAAAGGAGCATGCTATATAGACAAGAGGTAAGTTATCCCAAAACCAACTGATTAGGCCAAAGCTCTGCAGTCGTGCCACATCTAGTCATGAATGGTGGTGGACAATTAAGCAGTTAACATGAGGGGAAGGTTCCATGAACATTGAAGTTCCCTGCCCAGAGTACATCCTGTGCCCCTGCTACCCTCAGTGCTTCCTCCAAGTGGTGTTCAACATGGAGGAGTGCAGATTCGTCAGCTGAGGGAGGGATGTAGGTGGCAATCAGCAGGAGATTTCCTATCCCAGGTTTGGTTTGAACCCACAAGACTTCATGAGACCGGTGTCGATGTTGAGGTCACCAAAGGACATTTCCCCCCCCCCCCCCCACGCCGGCAGACTGTATAACCACTGCGGCTCCACCTCTGGTGGGTCTGTTGTTGGTGGCATACACAGGATGAAGATGATGGAGGAGTCTGGGACATTGATAGGTATGATTCTGTTTAGTATGTTTAGCTGTTGCTTGAATAGTCTGTGGGGCAGCTTTCCCAACTTTAGTCGCACAATCCCCTGAGGAGAACTTTGCAGGATTGACTGACATACAGATTCGATGCCTAGGTTGCTTTTTTTTAAATTTCAAAATATACTTTATTTGTATAAAAATTTGTACAATACATTCAAAAGCAGTTCAGTACATTTAGCTGCGGTCAGCAATCCCATACACTACATTTGGGTGCTGACAGCAGTTCCGTTCGATACATTTCCTTGTTTTTCATTTCAAGTACAATTCGGGATACATTGTAGTACATTCGACAAATTACATTACATGTGTCACTATACAGTACACGGAATGGGTGACTGTACATTTACATTTTTTTTCCTTCTCAACGTGCATTACGAAACAGACCTTGCATTGTACATGGCACTACATAGGTGTTTACAGATCGTGGTGCTCCATGTACACAAAAAGGGAGTTACAAGTATGGCATGAGGGGAGTTTTGTACTGATTCCTGCCCCCGGGTTTACCGTGGCAGAAGGGCTTTAAACTGTGGCCCTTCCCCACCGTGCCTTTGCGGCTGCTGCACCAATTTTAAGTGCATCCCTCAGCACGTAATCCTGGATCTTGGATTGCGCCAGTCTGCAACACCTCCTTGCTCTGGAAGACCAGCAAGTTTCGGCAAGACCAAAGAGCGTCTTTGATCGAGTTGATGGCCCTCCAGCAGCAGATGATGTCTGTCTCAGTGTGTGTCCCTGGGAACAGCCCATAGGTTGCAGCCGTGTAGTCAGCCATGTTTTGTTCTTATTCTTTGTAGCAGCTTGAAGATATCAGTGTATCAGTTGAGTTTTTACAATAATCCGACAACTTTATGATCACTTTTACTGATGCCAACTTTTTTTAATGGACACCCACATTGATAACATTCCAGTGCAATAACTGCAACTATACTCATCTCTCAAAGCATTTAACACATTACTGCTCTGACACATATTGGTCGGAATGTGTTTTTGTTCGGATGTCATTAAATTTTTATAACATTGAAAACAAATGTATTTTGATAATTGGAACCTCCTCCTAATAATTGACTAAATTCAATTGGTGTCTTTGCCCATCCCCACAGATACTGTATTGAACTAATGTTGGAAATTATTTTTAAGCCTAAAACAATGGACTTGCAGACCAATATTATCCATTTTTACAATTGGTTGAGAATAACAAATTCTGTCAATTTGAAGTATTACTTGTGCATAGCAAATTGCACTGAATTTAGGGCTGATTTGTTGCTTTGTTAATATACCCTTCCGATGGTGTTGGCAAAGTAATTAACCAGCGCAAGTTTTCCTATCCTCTCTAACCCCTTTTGCCTAGGCTGGGAGTTACTGTTTAATTTGTAACCTATGCATTAAGTGGATGGAATATTTATAGTGCCTTGATTCTGTATGCTTCAGGAAGCTTAAACTAATTAGATGTAAGAATTCATGAATCATCAAGTTTAATCCATTTTCTGGGTCAACAGCAGGCTAGTCTTGTATTAATACCGTGCAGGAACTTAAGAAAGCATTGTTTCCTTCCTCAATTTAATGAGACCTGAGGCATAAATGGAACAAAGTACAAGGAAGCTGGCCTTTTAATCCTTTTTGATAACAATTACCATGGATCTTTAGTAATTTGAGGGTGGATTTTCTATGTCTTCAGAGTAAGCAAATCAACAGTGTTCACTGAGTCAGGTTTACTTTGGAATTTGGCTACGTAAAACTGAGTATATAATAATTTAAAGGATATCCAACATTTTATAGCCTGTATTTTTGTGATTTTTTTTGTTTGTTAAGTAAAAGCAGAAATAAAGTGTATAACACTATATGTGATGTATTGGATGGTAAATGACTGCAATGTCAGAAAACTGGTGCAAAAACTCTTAGTTTGGGTTGCCAGCAAAAAAAAAGTAAATTTTTCAAGATCAAGTAATTTCTTAAAGCAAATTGATGAGCAACTTTGACTTGAAGCAGTTAATATTTTTTGTTATCCTTGCCATCCTTTTATTTTCAGACTAAACCTGACTGAAAAGGAATGATTAATCTGCGCCAAATTCACATGGACTGAGGCCTGTATTGGGCTGTGACCATGACTCCCTACCTCACCTCAACCTCTCTGCCATCTTTGACACCATTGACCACTCCATGCTTTTCTAATGTCTCTCTTATGTGTCCACCCTGCGACACTACTGACTAAACATAGGACTCGATTGCTTGCAACATCACCTGCTTTTCTTGCAATGTTTCTTCTTCACTGTCTGTATGCTGCTCCTTTGTGACATCCGTCGTCGTAGGCAGTCCCTCGGATTCGAGGCTTACTTTCACTCTTAAAATGAGTCCTTAGATGGCTGAACAGACGATACGAGAGGCACAGTCCCTGTCACAGGTGGGGCAGATAGTTGTTGAGGGTAAGGGAGGGTGGGATAGATTTGCCGTACGCTCTTTCTGCTGCCTGCGCTTGATTTCTGCATGCTCTCGCCGATGAGACTCAAGGCACTCGGCGTCCTCCTAGATGCACTTGGGGCGGTCTTTGGCCAGGGACTCCCAGGTGTCAGTGGGAATGTTGCACTTTATCAGGGAGGCTTTGAGGGTGTCCTTGTAACGTTTCCTCTGCCCACCATTGGCTTGTTTGCCGTGAAGTAGTTCAGAGTATAGTGCTTGCTTTGGGAGTCTCGTGTCTGGCATGCGAACAATGTGGCCTGCTCAGTGGAGCTGATCAAGTGTGGTCAGTGCTTCAATGCTGGGGATGTTGGCCTGATCGAGGACGCTAATGTTGGTGCGTCTGTCCTCCCAGGGGATTTGTAGGACCTTGTGGATACATCATTGGTGGTATTTCTCCAGCGACTTGAGGTGTCTACTGTACATGGTCCATGTCTCTGAGCCGTACAGGAGGGCAGGGATTACTACAGCCCTGTGGACCATGAGCTTAGTGGCAGATTTGAATGCCTGATCTTCGAATACTCTTTTCCTCAGGCAGCCGAAGGCTGCACTGGTGCACTGGAGGCGGTGTTGAATCTCGTCACCAATGTCTGCTCTTGTTTATAAGAGGCTCCCTGGGTATGGGAAATGATCCATGTTGTCCAGAGCCGCGCCGTGGATCTTGATGACTGGGGGGGGCAGTGCTGTGCGGTGAGGACAGGCTGGTGGAGGACCTTTGTCTTACGGATGTTTAGCGTAAGGCCCATGCTTTCGTATGCCTCAGTAAATACGTAAACTATGTCCTGGAGTGCAGCCTCTGTATGTGTGCAGACGCAGGCGTCGTCCACGTACTGTAGCTTGACGACTGAGGTTGCGGTGGTCTTGGACCTGCCCTGGAGACGGCGAAGGTTGAACAGGTTCCCACTGGTTCTGTAGTTTAGTTCCACTCCAGCGGAGAGCTTGTTGACTGTGAGGTGGAGTATGGTAGCGAGGAAGATTAAGAAGAGGATTGGGGCGATGACATCCAGATCTATGACGTCAGCTTTCATAGATGCCAAAGATATAGCTCTCTTTTACCACCTCAACTAAAGATTTTTACCAAACATTCAAGTTTCCTATATGAGCCAAAACCTTCTCCAACTGAATGCTGGCAAAATATAGCTAACCTTCTTGATTCATGTCTGAAACTTCATGCCTCTGACCTTGGTGCTATCAACTTGCTTACTACCATCTCAAACAAAGCCAGAAGGAGTCAAGCCAACAATTTCACATCCACTCTGTTTCGAAAAGTGTTTTCCCTATCCCGAGCCGCGCTGTACACCATATCCTTTTGGCTATTTTAGTATTGTGCAATGACAATTAACTAATAACCTTGTAGTAAAGGGCCTTTCGGGAATTTTACATTAAGTTTGAAAGTGATTTAGTTAAATCCGAAACTTGGGTCTTAAATCTAAACAAAGCAAACTACGTAGGTATGAGGGGAGAGTTGGCTAAGGTAGATTGGGAAACTACATTAAAAGGCATGACGGTAGACAAGTATTGACCAGCATTTAAAGAATTAATACATAATTTACAACAAACAGACATTCCTTTTAAAGCACAAGAAAAGTGATCCAACCGTGGCTAACAAGAGAAGTTAAAGATAGTATTAGATCAAAGGAAAAGGATTATAATGTTGCCAAAAAGAGCAGTAAGCCTGCGGCTTGGAAGGATTTTTGAATTCAGCAAAGGATGAGCAAGAAATTGATAAAGGGAAAATAGAATGAGAGTAAACTAATGAGAGACATAAAAACAGACTCTAAAAGCTTCTATAGGAATGTAAAAAGGAAAAGATTAGCAAAATTAAATGTGGGTCCCCGAGCAGAGAAAGGAGAAATTATAATGGGGAATAAGGAAATGGCAGAGAAATTAAACAAATACTTTGTGTCTGTCTTTACGGAAGAAGACACGAAAAACCTCCCGGAAATAGTGGAGTATCAGGGGTCTAGTGTGAATGAGGAACTAAAAGAAATTAGTATTAGTAAGAAAATAGTACTGGAGAAAAAATAGAACTGAAAGCCGATTAAATCCCCTGGACCTGATGGCCTACATCCTAGGGTTTTGAAAGAGGTGGCTATAGAGATAGTGGATACATCGGTTGTCATCTTCCAAAATTCCATAAATTCTGGAACAGTTCCCGCAGAAAGAGGGAGAGAGAAAACGGGGAACTACAGACCAGTTAACTTGACATCAGCAGTAGGGAAAATGCTAGAATCTATTATTCAGGAAGTGATAACAGGACATTTAGAAAAGAATAATAGGATTGGGCAGAGTCAACACGGATTTCTGAAAAGGAAATCATGATTGAGGTTGTAACTAGTAGAATAGATAAAGTGGATGTGATGTTTTTGGATTTTCAGAAGGCATTCGATAAGATGCCACACAAGAGGTTATTGAACAAAATTAGGGCTCATGACATTGGGGGTAATATAGAATGGATTGAGGATTGGTTAACGGACAGAAAACAAAATAGGAATAAACAGGTCAGTTTCAGGTTGGTAGGCTATAACTAGTCAGGTGTCGCAAGGATCGGTGCTTGGGCCTCAGCTATTCACAATCTATCAATGATTTGTTGAGGGAACCAAATGTAATATATTCAAGTTTGCTGATGATACAAAGCTAGGTGGGAATGTAAGTTGTGAGGTGGATGCAAAGAGGCTTCAAGGGGATATAGACGGGCTAAAAGAGTGGGAAAGAACATGGCAAATGGAATATAATGTGGAGAAATGTGAAGCTATCCACTTTGGTAGGAAAAATAAAGCAGAGTATTTTTTAAATGGTGAGAGATTAGGAAGTGTTGGTGTTTAGAGGGACCTGGATGTCCTTGTACACGAATCACTGAAAGTTAACATGCAGGTACAGCAAGCAATTAGAAAGCAAATGGTATGTTGGCCTTTATTACAAGAGTAAAGACGTCTCACTGCAATTATATAGGGCCCTGATGAGATTGCACCTGGAGTATTGTGTACAGTTTTGGTCTCTTTACCTAAGGAAGGATATACTTGCCATTGAGGGAGTGCAACAAAGGTTCCTGGGATTGGGGGGGGGGGTGGGGGTGGGGGGCTGTCCTTTGAGGAGAGATTGAGTAGACTAGGCCTATAAATGCAGCGGCTCTGGCAGGGGGAGGGGACTTTCGGCCCGGGATTGCAGCGGCATTGGGGTGGGGGCGGGATTTTCTCCCGGGATTACATCAGCAGGGGAGGTGGGGGGGGGGCCTTTCGGGCTGGGATTGCAATGACGCGCGGGGATGGGGAGCCTTTCGGCCCGGGTTGCAGCGGCACCAGCACTGTAGAGGTGAACAAAAATCTATAAATTCTATGAACTGCTGTTACAAAAACTCTTGAAGGACTGGAGACGTTGTTCACAGAACCCTGGTTCTGAATTCATATTTTTACAGTGTTGCAGTTAAAAGGAGAATTGACAACATTTGTGCAACATTTCTCTACATATCATAGAAACAAAGAAAATAGGTGCAAGAGCAGGTCATTCGGCCCTTCGAGCCTGCACCACCATTCAATGTGATCATGGCTGATCATGCAAATTCAGTACCCCACTCCTGCCTTCTCCCCATACCCCTTGATCCCTTTAGCCGTAAGGGCCACATCATTGAATATAGTCTGCATCCTAGAGTACTTCAGGAAGTGGCCCTAGAAATAGTGGATGCATTGGTGATCATTTTCCTGCAGTCTATCGATTCTGGATCAGTTCCTAGGGACTGGAGGATAGCTAATGTAACATCACTTTTTAAAAAAGGAGGGAGAGAGAAAACAGGGAATTATAGACCAGTTAGCCTGACTTCAGTAATGGGAAAAATGTTGGAATCAATTATTAAAGATGAAATAGCAGCGCATTTGGAAAGCAGTGAACAGGATCAGTCCAAGTCAGCATGGATTTATGAAAGGGAAATCATACTTGACAAATCTTCTAGAATTTTTTGAAGATGTAACTAGTAGAGTGGACAGGGGAGAACCAGTGCATGTGGTGTATTTGGACTTTCAAGAGGCTTTTGACAAGGTCCCACACAAGAGATTGGTGTACAAAATTAAAGCATATGGTATTGGAGGTAATGTATTGACATGGATAGAGAAAACTGGTTGGCAGACAGGAAGCAGAGAGTCGGGATAAACGGGTAATTTTCAGAATGGCAGGCAGTGACTAGTGGAGTGCCGCAGGGCTCAGTGCTGGGACCCCAGCTATTTACAATATACATCGATGATTTAGATGAAGGAATTGAGTGTAATATCTCTAAGTTTGTGGATGACACTAAACTGGGTGGCGGTGTGAACTGTGAGGAGGACGCTAAGAGGCTGCAGGGTGACTGGGACAGATTAGGTGAGTGGGCAAATGCATGGCAGATGCAGTATAATGTGGATAAATGTGAGGTTATCCTTTTTGGGGGAAAAACACGAAGGCAGATTATTATCTGGATGGCGGCAGATTAGGAAAAGGGGAGGTGCAATGAGACCTGGGTGTCATGGTTCATCAATCACTGAATGTGGGCATGCAGGTACAGCAGGCGGTGAAGGCGGCAAATGGTATGTTGGCCTTCATAGCTAGGGGATTTGAGTATAGGAGCAGGGAGGTCTTAATTGCAGTTGTACAGGGCCTTCGTGAGGCCTCACCTGGAATATTGTGTACAGTTTTGGTCTCCTAATCTGAGGAATGACATTCTTGCTATTGAGGGAGTGTAGCGAAGGTTCACCAGACTGATTCCTGGGATGGCTGGACTGTCATATGAGGAGAGATTGGATCAACTGGGCCTTCATACACTGGAGTTTAGAAGGATGAGAGGGTATCTCATAGAAACGTATAAGATTCTGACGGGACTAGACAGGTTAGATGCGGGAAGAATGTTCCCGATGTTGGGGAAGTCCAGAACCAGGGGACATGGTCTTAGGATAAGAAGTAAGCCATTTAGGATTGAGATGAGGAGAAACTTCTTCAATCAGAGAGTTGTTAACCTATGGAATTCCCTGCCGCAGAGAGTTGTTGATGCCAGTTCATTGGATATATTCAAGAGGGTGTTAGATATGGCCCTTACGGCTAAGGGGATCAAGGGGTATAGAGAGAAAGCAGGAAAGAGGTACTGAGGGAATGATCAGCCATGATCTTATTGAATGGCAGTGCAGGCTCGAAGGGCCGAATGGCCTACTCCTGCACCTATTTTTTATGTTTCTATGTTACCTGCATACTATCCTTTTGTGTGTCATGCACAAGTACCCCCAGGTCTCGCTGTACTGTGGCACTTTGCAATCTTTCTCCATTTAAATAATAACTTGCTCTTTGATTTTTTACTGCCAAAGTGCATGATCTCACACTTTGCAACATTATACTCCATCTGCCAAATTTTTGCCCACTCATTTAGCCTGTCTAGGTCCTTTTGCAGATTTTTTTGTGTCCTCCTCACACATTGCTTTTCCTCCCATCTTTGTATCATCAGCAAACTTGGCCATGTTACACTCAGTCCCTTCTTCCAAGTCGTTAATATAGATTGTAAATGATTGGGGTCCCAGCACTGATCTCTGCGGCACCCCACTCATTACTGATTGCCAACCAGAGAATGAACCATTTATCCCGACTCTCTGTTTTCTGTTAGTTAGCCAATCCTCTATCCATGCTAATATATTACCCCCAACCCTGTGAACTTTTATCTTGTGCAGTAACCTTTTATGTGGCACCTTGTCAAATGCCTTCTGGAAGCCCAAATACACCACATCCACTGGTTCTCCTTTATCCACCCTGTTCGTTATATCCTCAAAGAATTCCAGCAAATTTGTCAAACATCCATACTGACTCTGTTTGACTGAATTTTGCTTTTCCAAATGTCCTGCTACTGCTTCTTTAATAATGGACTACAACATTTTTTTCAACCACCAATGTTAGGCTAACTGGTCTATAGTTTCCTGCTTTTTGTCTGCCTCCTTTTTTAAATAGGGTCCACCTGGAATCCCTTAACTTGGAGAAGTACACTGATTCCTGTTGTGGAAAGTCATCATAAGCTGGAACTATATGTAACCTCTCTTAGGCCCCTCCCACCCAAATATTAAGTTGTAGTGTTCCATTATATAACTTTACTGCTTTACACTTTGTCCACATTGTTCTGGGCTTATGCTCCATGAAGTATATAGAGGAATCTGCACTCGTGATTAAATGCCTCGAGAAAGCATTTGTGAAAAGGAAGCTTTCTCAGCCTATATTGAAGGTCAGCGGGAGCCCCATAGATTCTAAGCCAAGTTAAATGAAAAAACACCACTCCTGAAACTTTTCTGTCACCAATTTTGAGGAAATTTATAGTTTAATCCTCCAAAAGGCATACTTCCTGTTTGTGTTGTCTTGCACAGGGCTGCTCTGCATTCGGGAGATGTGTGCTGTGGATACATCTATCTAAACGGATTGCTATGTGCAAACACTGGGCTGAGTAAGAAGAGATTCACGCCAGGAGTCTTTCTTTCATGGATAACTTCTTACCACAGGCATCTTATTAGCTTTGAATCTTTCTTGGGGAGACTGGTATTTTTATCTGCCTGCCTTGTTTTCTGCATTGAAAAACACAAAGCCATCTGGTTAACCAAAGCCCTACCTGAACCTGATTGCCTTGATAGAGCTGTCTTGTATGGTCAAGAGTGCCATTATTCAGTTCTTCCAGGCCGAAATCTTCCCAGCCCTGCGAGTATGGTTTTGGAGGCGGGCCCACTGTCAAAATGTCCCTAATTGACAGTGGATTGGGATGCCGCATTGAACCCGCCTCCGTGTCAGTTTCTCAACTGTCAGATCTGTGTGGATCGCAGACCTGACACCAAGCAGCAAGCCAGTTAATTAAGGTATTTAATGCTATTTAAGAGGATTAAAAGCAGGCAGTTACAATTTTACCAACTTTTTGACGAGTTTGCCGTCCTTTGGGGAACACACCAGGTAAGTGGAGTCGAGTTCTCAGTAACTCTCTATTGCTTTGGCTGGTTGACAGCTGCAGAAGTGGTATAAAAGCTACCATTTCATAGCTGTTCACTTTTCAATGTCCGAGGCATAAAGCCGTTAAGATTTGGAAGAAAATTTTGAGCTGTATGCAGTTTGGAAGTGTCACCTATTCACTGTCATCTCCTTGGAGCAATCTCTTACCATTGACAGATCACATCATTTCAACCTTACCTGCTATCTATTCCAGCAGCATTGGTGCTCTTGAAATAAATCTCACCTTGGTCCTCAGAATATCACTGCGATCAGCCCCAACACCAACATTACCAGACACACCAGCATCACCAACAACACCACCAACCATCTCTGCAATCACCTGATGCTGCACAGGGCATCAGCTCCCGACCCCATTGCTGCCTGGGAGGCCAGGGATGGCCTCGGGATGGCTACATTTACTTCACTTGTGTACCCTGGCTGCCACATGATGTGCCAGGTTGGCACCACCCCATACAATCACCATAAAGCATCCTTGCAATGCCCAAGCCATTCCTTTCACACTCATCATCATTGTGCAGGGCACCCTTCTGTCTGACCATTCAGTACAACTCACGAAGCCACTTCCAATGGTGCATACAAATCTGTCCAAGAACACAGTCTTCAAAATAAAGATTTCAATGTTTGACAACACATTAACAGAAACTCTACATGTACATTGGCCAAAAGACCCAAGTGCCTACCCTTGTGTGTTAGTTAGTATGATTGGACAAGGATGAGGGTCAGTATGATGGGTGGCTATTGAGATGGGGAAGTGAGAATGTTGAGAGAAAGGGATGGTGGAGGTGCAAGGCAGGTGGGTGTGAGTAAGGATTTGCAGGGGGAAGGGTAGGGAATGCAGAGTGATGGAGATGTGATGAGTGGCACAGCAGGATGAGGTTGAGTGTGGCTTTGCAGTAATGTTTTGTTATCTAATTAGATCATTGAAAGGTTTGTGCCATTACAGCCAGGTCCTTCTGACGACATCTCTGCTTGTGCTCTCCTGTGCAATGTGCAGCCAGGCTGCATTGGTGTCCTGGATCTCTTCCGTCCATTGGAAGAGAAGAGAACCTCCCTGCGTGCTGTGACTCCCTCCATAAACATCTGGAGGGAGTCATGGGAGAGCCTGGGTGCAGCCAGCACCTTTGTGCAGTGCTTGGCTGTAGAATACTGACAGAAGAATTGTCAAAAAAAAGTTAGCCATGATCCCTTCAAGGAAACCGGCTGATGACGCAACATCAGATGATGTCATTAGACTCGCTTCCTGTTAATTGGCTGGGAACCTCACACAGCGGGCTTAACAAACCCCATCAAGGGAAGATTGCTGTGTGAGGGCGGGCTGGAGCCGGGAGTACGTTCCCCACACGCCACCAATGCCAGTTGCATCCAACTCGCCGCTGTTAGTGAAATCGTGGCCCCAGAATGGTTTGGATGGTGCCTGGGTTGGTGGGGGAACAATGCAAAGGCATGAATGTGTGGCTGGAGAAATGTTAATTTTTTTAAATGTTCAATAAGCTAGAGGTGATCAGTCTTAAACTGTGTAAAAATGGGAAATTTGACTGATTTAATTGGTAGTTTTTGTGGTATTTGCTGGTTTATAAATGGTAGCTTTAAAATTTAGCATAAGTCACTAAATAATAATTCTCAACTGACAGTTTGGGGAATTTTATTTTTGCTGAAGAGGTCTAATGTTTGTCTCCGAGCTAGAGGTTTTAATATTGATGTTTGAGGTACTTTGATGCTGATGTAGAAAATTATGACCAGAGTTGGTCTGTTTGTCAGCTACCCAGGATTGGACCATGAAGAATGAGGTTTGAAGGGGGAACATATCACACATCAGTGCTGCACCAGTTGTAATCTCCGCAACAAATAGAATTCCACCTTAAGAAGTGAAGTGAAGAGAAATATCTTGGAATTATGTAAATAACTGAGATAAAGAAGGAAGAGTGAAGATTAAAATAAATTACTTGATCTTAGCAATTCTGAAAATCTACTGTGAAAGGTTAAACCAAAAAAAACTACATTTTATACTTTAAAGAATAGGGAACAACCATATTTTATGGAAGTTAATGACATAAGCAAGCTTTGTGATGTGATTGTATTACAAATATTATATTGATGAGACCTGTATCTTTCAGTATCGGTAAAGTGTGCAATATCTTTACCTCGTCATATTCTTGATAAATTGCTTCAGTAAATGTGCTGCATTACAGCAATGGATAAAGTTTAGGTTGCAGCACAAGATTATAAAAATAGGCAGAAACTGTCGTTCAGGTCCTGGATGACTGATGATTGCCACAGGATTTATATTAATATATAGATGAAAGATTGTTGTCTTTAGATGAGTGTCTGAAACTTCCCATTCAATGAGCTAGTGTGGAATTTTAAACAGATTTGCACAACCCATTTTTCTTTTCAGGAGTTTACACAAGTAATGAAGTACCAATTTCACTGCAGAATGCAGTACCTGGGTCAAGCTGCAGTACTCCACTTTCCAGTTCTATTTTACCTCCACAAAGTACAGCCCATTCACAGCAGATGAGCACATCACCTTCAGCCACCGTTTCTATTGCAACTATGGTTTCTACAACCCAGGTAAGAGATTATTTAGTGGTTGTAAGAATTTAAAGAACTTAGGGCACTATTTTTGCCACGATTGTGCGCCATTTTTTGGCGTTCAAACGTTTTTTTTTGCGTGAAATACTCACTTTGCAACTTTCACCAGCGTTTGGACGCTGGCTCCGACCATGTGCGGCAGTTTAAAAAAATGTTGCCGCAGACACAAGTCAAAACGGGATCTGGTGCCATTTTTGTGGACTGAAGCGATTTTGGCCATCCACGATTTTTTTCAGTATGGCGCAGACTGCTCAAAAGCCCCGCAAAAAAAAAACGTACGTTAACTTAAGGAATCGGTGGCGTGCACAAGAGGACAGGAGCGAGGCAATAAGAATACACAATAAAATAACTTTTTTTCCACAGGGAACTCTTTGCAGCAAGGGAAGATTATTTCTGGGCTGAAAGGACTGCTCTCTTTCCCCTCCACACCCGCCCTCCCCGGGCCTGCTGCAATCCTGGACCGAATGTCCCCGCGTGGGTCTAGCTTGGAGGTGGTGGGGGACAGGAAAGAGGTCCTTGATGGGCCTGGGATTGCAGCGGGTCCAGCAAATTTCACTTTTTAAATGCTGAATTGTATGGTATAGAAATGACCAGGTTATCATCTTGGGGTACAGAATATAGCAGTGATCAACTGCTAATGATGTCTGTGTCTTGGTAAAGTTGTCTTACGATCGCTAATCCTTCAGCCTGAATGTCATTATGAATGAAAGACAGGAGCGAGCTTCAGCGTCTCTGGTTGCCTTGGCAACTTCAGCTTTTTGCACATGCCCAGAGAGTTTTTAGCGCAGACTTAAACTCCCCCACCCCAGACTAACTTCGGAGAGCGCTGCGCCAAATTCAAATCATTCTTTGGTGAAAGTCCCAATTTTTTTTTTTTCTGCTGCAAACTGGCACAATAAAAATCAACCATACATCCTCTTGAGCGCCAAAAATCGTGAAAGAGGAAAATAGAGCGCCGACTATGGTCAAGAGAATCAATTTGATTTTTTAAATTCCAATAGGATATTAATTTTTTTTCTCCTTTCTACCATTTGTTTTCTCCCCTCTTCTATTGTCTCCTTGTTGGGGTACAGTTCAGTGGACACCTATTGCTGTCTGATACCTTAGCTAAGTGTCAAGTTCTTCGTATTTTAGTCGAGACTAGTATGAATAGGCTATTTTAACTGCAGCGTCATCACAGTCTAGCCAGACACTGCTCTCACTCACTTACTTCCAGCAGGGAATAATCAGGAGCATGATCTCTGGATGATTTTCATTTTACCGACCTCTGCAGCTAATTTTGGTGCTCCTTCCGCCTCCCTAGGTCAGATCAGCATAGATTGGGAATCTAACATGGGAACCTTTGTTTGTGTAATTCAGTTACTCAACCACAATGGAAGTATAATATTCATATTGAGTGTTATTTTTCTTTAAAACTTTTTTTTAAAAGTCAGTCATTATAGATCAACAAATGACAAACCTAGACATAACATTGAACAATTAACAGTAAAGATATAAAAAATGTTTTTGAATACTGACTGCTGCTCACAGTATGTTGGAGAATATGCTGTTTTATCATCTTCTTAGGCGGTCCCTCTGAGTTGAGGATGACTTGCTGCCACACTAAAAATGAGTTCTCAGGTGGCTGAAGAGTTCAATGCGGGACCTACAGTCTCTGTCACAGATGGGGCAGACGGTGGTTGGGGTGCCTGGGTTGCTGTGCGTTCCTTCTGCCGTCGACGCTTGGCTTCAGCTTGCTCTCGGCGAAGAAACTCGAGGTGTTCAGCACCTTCTTGGATGCTTTTCCTTTACTTTAAGCTGTCTTGGGCCAGGGATTCCCAGATGTCGATGGAGATGTTGCATGTTTTCAAGGAAGCTTTTCCTCTGCCCACCTGGGGCTCGCTTGCCACGTCGGAGCTCTGAGTAGAGCACTTGTTTTGGGAGTCTCTTGTCAGGCATGCGGACGATGTGGCCCGTCCAGCAGAGCTGATCGAGCGTGGCCAATGCTTCGGCGCTGGGGATGTTGGCCTGAGCATGAACACTGACGTTGGTGTGCCTATCCTGCCAATGGATTTACAGGATCTTGCAGAGACAACATTGGTGGTACTTCTCCAGTGTTTTGAGGTGCCTACTGTACATAGTCCATGTCTCTGAGCCATATAGGAGGGCGGGTATCACTACTGCTCTGTAGACCATGAGCTTGGTGCCGGGTTTGAGGTCCTGGTCTTCAAATACTCTCTTCCTCAGGCAACTGAAGACAGTGCTGGACTTCTTCGTTGATGTCTGTACTTATTGACAGTAGGCTCCCGAGGTATGGAAAATGATCCACGTTGTCCAAGGCCTTGTCGTGGATTTTGATAACCGGAGGCAGTGCTGTGTGGCGTGGGCAGGTTGGTAGAGGACCTTTGTCTTACAGATGTCCACTCCAGTGAGGAGCTTGCTGAAGGTGACATGGAGCATTGCAGCAAGGAAGATCGAGAAGAACGTTGGTGCGATGACACAGCCTTGCTTGACCTCGGTCCGAACGTGGAATGGGTCTGAGGTGGATCCGTTGGTCAGGATCACGGCTTGCATGTCATCGTGGAGCAGGCGGAGGATGGTGACAAACTTTTGAAGGCAGCCAACTCTGGAGGACATTCCATAATCCCTCACGGTTGACAGTGTTGAAGACTTTTATGAGGTCGAAGAAGGCCATGTACAAGGGTTGGTGGTGTTCCATGCAATTCTCTTGTATCTGCCGCGTGGTGAAGATCATGTCCATTGTGCCCGAGTCGGCGGAATCCGCATTACGACTCTGCGAGGAGCTCCTCAACCACAGAGAGAAGACGATTGAGGAGGAGTCTTGTGATGACTTTCCCGGTGGTCGACAGCAGAGAGATTCCTCTCTAGTTACCGCAGTCGGACTCGTCACCTTTCTTGAAGATGGTCATGATAACAGCGTCTGAGATCTCCTGGCATGATCTCCTCCTTCCAGATAAGAGAGATGAGGTCATGAATCCATGCCAGTGGTGCTTCTCCGCTATGTTTTAGTGCTTCGGCGTGGATTCTATCTGCTCCTGATGCCTTGTTCTTCAGTTGTCAGATGGCCTTTCCAACCTCGTGCCGGGCTGGGGTTGTGTTGAGATGGTGGCAGGTGGCATGCTGTGGGACAGAGTCTCGGTTAAGGAGATCCTCGAAGTGCTCCTTCCACTGGCACAGACTGCCTCTCTTGTCGTTGATGAGCATCTCTCCGTTCTTGGCCAGCAGTGGGGTAGGGGCTTGGGTGCTTGGGTGTAGGGTAGGTCACCTTGACTGCGCTAAAGAATCCTTGCACGTTGTGGTTGTCGGCTAGCTGCTGCATTTCTTGCGCTTTCTCCACCCACCATCTCTTCTTTAGGTCGCGGGTTTTCTGTTGGACCTCGACCTTCAAGCGTCTGTAGAGCTGCTTCCTTGCTCTCGAGTTGTGTTGCTGTTTCCAGTCCAAGTGTGCCTTGCGCTTACGCTTGGGTCCTGGTCATTCTCGTTGAACCAATCTTGGTGTTTCCTGGCCGAGTGACCGAGCATCTCTTCACAGGTGCTAATTATGGAAGCCTTGAGGACAGGCCAGGCGCTGTGGATACTCTGGGTCACTGGGAGTCATCAGGTTGGTAGCGAGGCGCTGGCAGAATAGGCCTTTCTTAGCAGAATCTTTGAGTGCTCCAACGTTGATTTTCCTGCGATATTGTTTCTGTTGCCATGTTTATGGTGATGACAGAGCGAATTAGGCGGTGGCCCGTCCAGCAGTCGTCAGCTCCTGTCATGGCGAGGGTGATGCGCACGTTTTTGCGGTCCCTCGCTCGGACGATGACTTAGGCTCGCTGTTTTATAAGGATGAGAATTATACCATGAAATGCACAATACACTGTTCTGCTAAAGTGTAGCTGTATGTTTATTTAAGGGCACAAGATGTAATTGCTGCATTTTACTGAGCTAATTGAGGACCAATTGTTGTTGAGCAAATCCT
Organism: Pristiophorus japonicus; assembly: GCF_044704955.1. Taxonomy (NCBI): domain Eukaryota; kingdom Metazoa; phylum Chordata; class Chondrichthyes; family Pristiophoridae; genus Pristiophorus; species Pristiophorus japonicus. The sequence goes on from NC_091981.1 coordinate 234,382,581, forward strand.
CATATTGAGCAGAGCCAGCTCACCCACTTCTGTTTTTTAATGTGTGACTTCTGAAGTATTTTCAGTTGATGGATATGTTTCGTTGTACATTGGAATTGATTGGTTTTCTTTTTTAGAAATTTTTTAAAAGGAAATTTGCATGTCTTATGGTGTGATGGACCGATTGTAAAATTATTTATTTAAAGTGAATATTACATTAGGACTCATTGGCAAGGGGACTTTTAAGTTAAAACACTTCAGAAGGCAAAGCATAATGACTATAAATTGGCTGTGGTGATTATACAATCCTACAGTTTCCTTGGTTAAAATTTTCTAACTCAGCACTGACCAAAAATTGTCTGATTGGAGGAGAAATATGCAGTCGGATCCCCAGGGGTCAGTATTAGGACCATTGCTTTTTTGTTATATATAAAAATGACCTGGACTCAAAATTTGTGGGTGATACAAAATTTGGCAGGATTGTCGCAGACTTCAGGAGGACATAAGCAGACTGGTGAAATGGACTGACACATAGCAGGTGCAATATAATGTGGATAATTGTGAAGTGATGTACTTTGGGCGAAACAACATGGAGAGGCAGTATAATCAAAATGGCACTATTTTAAGGGGATTGCAAGAGCAAAGCAACCTGAGGCTGCAAATTCACAAATCTTTGAAGGTGGCAGTACAAGTTGATAAGGTGGTTAAGAAAGCGTATGGGATACTTGGCTTCATAAGTAGAGGCATTAAATACAAAAAAACAAGGCAGTTATGCTAAACCATTACAAATCTCTGAATAGGCATCAGCTGGAGCATTGTGTACAATCTGGGCACCACACAAGGAAGGATGTCAAAGCCTTGGAGAGAGTACCAGGGATGAGGGACTTAAGATATGTGGAGAAGATTGGAGAAGCTGGGATTGTTCTCAGAGCAGGGAAGGTTGAGGGGAGACCTAATAAAGGCATTCAAAATTATGAAGGGTTTTGTACAATTGTAATAAGACATCCTTGCTCCTGTACTCAAATCCTCTTGCAATGAAGGCCAACATACCATTTGCCTTCCGAACTGCTTGCTGCATCTGCATGTTTGCTTTCAGTGACTGGTGTCCAAGGACACCCAGGTCACTCTGTACATCGACACTTCCCAAACCATCACCATTTAAATAATACTTTGGCCTTGTGTTTTTCCTACCAAAGTGGGTAACTTCACATTTATCCACGTTATATTGCATCTGCCATGTGTTTGCCCACTCACTCAACCGATCTAAATCGCCTTGCAACGTCTTTGCATCCTCCTCACAACTCTCAATCCCACCTAGTTTTGTGTCATCAAGCTTGGAAATATTACATTTGGTTCCCTCATCCAAACCATTTTTATTTATATTTATCTATATCTGTATTGTGAATAGCTGGGGCCCAAGCACTGATCCCTGCGGTACCCCACTAGTCACTGCCCGCCACCCCGAAAAAGACCCGTTTACTCCTACCCTATCAGTTAACCAATTTTCAATCCATGCCAATACATTACTCCCAATCCTATGTGCTTTAATTTTGCACACTAACCTCTTATGTGGGACTTTATCAAAGGTCTTCTGAAAATCTAAATACATTACATCTACTGGTTCTCCCTTATCTATTCTATCAGTTACATCTTCAAAAAAACTCCAGTAGGTTAATCAAACATGATTTTCCTTTCATAAATCCATGTTGACTTTGTCTAATCCTGTTGATATTATCTATGTGTGCAGTTATCACATCCTTTATAATAGACTCTAGCATTTTCCCTACTACTGATGTTAGACTAATCGGTCTGTAGTTAACCTGTTTTTTCTCTCCCTCCTTTTTTTAAATAGTGGGGTTACATTTGCCACCCTCCAATCTGCAAGAACTGTTCCATAATCTATAAAATTTGGGAAGATGATAACCAATGCATCTACTATTTCCATGGCTATTGTTAAGTATGGAAGAACTCCACAAGACTAAGTACTGAGAGCGAAAACTAATGTGACCTTAGTCTCTTTAATACAACTCCAGAGTGTCTAAGCAGCATAGTGGACAACCTTTTATACTCCCTTGCACGAGGTGTGCAGGTGACCCTTGGGCCGCCAACAGTTGCGCCCTCTGATAGAAAGTCTTACACAGTTACAATGTTTACATACATAACATCACACTCTTTCTCTCTCCTCCCCCCCCCCCCCCCCCCCCCCACCAAGTCTTTGATACAAATAATTCACAAGTTGAGACGATCCGGGGCCCTACGCTTCCTGGTTGATCGTCTGAGTTCAAACTCTGGCATTGAGAGTTGGTCGGACCATTGCTGCACTGCGGCGCGGCTGGTCTGACAGGACTGTTGGGAATGGTAGGTTCATCCTCTTGATTGACAGCGAGGTCGATTGCTGGTTGGGTGTGTGTTGGTGGATCGATGATGGTGATGACAGGATAGCTAAGATGAATACGTGGCTTGTAGAGTGGTGCGGGAGGGATTCAAATTCCTGGGACATTGGAACCGATTCTGGGGGAGGTGGGACCAGTACAAACGGGACGGACTATACCTGGGCAGGACCGGAACCAATGTCCTGGGGGTGGGGGGGGGAAATGTTTGCTAGTGCTGTTGGGAAGGGGTTAAACTAATATGGCAGGGGGATGGGAACATATGCAGGGAGACAGAAAGAAGAAAAATAAAAGTGAAGGGCAGAGAAACCCAAGGCAAAAATCAAAAAGGGCCACATTACAGCAAAATTCTAAAAGGGGCAAAGTGTGTTAAAAAGACAAGCCTGAAGGCTCTGTGCCTCAATGCGAGGTGTATTCGTAATGCAGAACGCCGCCTCCACAGAGTCGGCTTCGCCATCAAAAACAAACTGGTCGACTGCCTCAAAGACTTCCCCCTGTGGGACTAGCGAACGCCTCGACTCACCCTATCCCAGAACCAGTGCACCACAGTCATCAGTGCTAATGCCCCAACACTCGATGCAACAGATGTGGCCAAAGAGGGTTTTTATTCCAACCTCAAAGTCCCTGATCTGCGTCCAAGACTAAGACTGCAAGCACAGGGCATTTCTGAGCCTTAAACAGCAACCCAACTCAGGAGCAGCAAAGCAGCATTATAGACGGCTAAAGGCTAAGGTCCAACAAAAAACCTGGAACCTAAAGAACAGGTGGTGGATGGAGAAAGCACAGGAGATACAGCAGCTGGCTGACAGCCCTGATGTGAAAGGATTCTTCACTGCCGTCAAGGCCACATACGGACCAAACTCCCAAGGCCCCACCCCACTCCTGGCCAAGAACAGGGAAACATTCATCAAGGACACTGAGGCAGTCAGGGCCCACTGGAAGGAACACTTTGAAGATCTCCTCAACCGAGACTCTGCCTTTAACTTGACTGTTCTCGACTCCATCCCGCAGCATGCTACCCGCCAGCACCTCTGAGACCCCAACACTGCAGGAGGTAGAAAAGTCCATAAAACAACAAGGCTACGGGAATGGATGGAATCCCTGCTGAGGCACTGAAGTATGGCGGAAGGCACTACTGGCGTGAATACATGACCTCATCTCTCTCATCTGGAGGGAGGAGAGCATGCCGGGAGATCTTAGAGATGCAGTGATCATGACCATCTTTAAAAAAAGGGGACAAGTCCGACTGTGGCAACTACAGAGGAATCTCCCTATCAACCACTGGGAAAGTCGTCGCTAGAGTCCTCCTCAACCGTCTTCTCCCTGTGGCCGAGGAGCTTCTCCCGTAGTCACAGTGTGGATTTTGTCCCCTCCAGGGCACAACGGACATGATCTTTGCAGCATGACAGCTGCAGTAAAAATGCAAGGAACAGCACCAGCCTTTATACATGGCCTTCTTTGACCTTACAAAGGCCTTCGACACTGTCAACCGCGAGGGTCTATGGAGCGTCCTCCCCAGTTTCGGATGCCACCAAAAGTACGTCACCATACTCCGCCTGCTCCACGACGACATGCAAGCAGTGATCCTTACCAATGGATCCATCACAGACCCAATTCATGTCCAGACCAGGGTCAAGCAGGGCTGAGTCATCGCCCTAACCCTCTTAATCTTCCTCGCTGCCATGCTCCACCTCACAGTTGATCAGCTCCCCGCTGGAGTGGAGCTAAACTACAGAACCTGTGGGAAGCTGTTCAACCTTCACCGTCTCCAGGCCAGGTCCAAGACCATTCCAACCTCTGTTGTCGAGCTACAGTACGCGGACGACGCCTGCGTCTGTGCACACACAGAGGCTGAACTCCAGGATGTAGTCGACGTATTTACCGAGGCATATGAAAGCATAGGCCTTATGCTAAACATTAGTAAAACAAAGATCCTCCACCAACCTGTCCTCGCCACACAGCACATGCACCCCCCACATCAAGATCCACGGCGTGGCCCTGGACAACGTGGCCCACTTCCCTTACCTCGGGAGCCTCCTATCAACAAGAGCAGGCATTGATGATGAGATCCAACACCACCTCCAGTGTGCCAGTGCAGCCTTCGGCCGCCTGAGGAAAAGTGTTTGAAGATCAGTCCCTCAAAACTGTCACCAAGTTCATGGTCAAAATGCCATAGTAATACCCGCCCTCCTGTATGGCTGAGACATGGACCATGTACAGTAGACACCTCAAGTCGCTGGAGAAATACCACCAGCGATGTCTCCAAGATCCTGCAAATCCCCTGGGAGGACAGACACACAAACATTAGCGTCCCTGTCCAGGCCAACATCCCCAGCATTGAAGCACTGACCACACTTGATCAGTTGAAGTGGCCTTGGACCTGGCCTGGAGACGGTGAAGGTTGATCACTTCACGAAGGAAGACACAAATAACCTTCTGGAAATACTAGGGGACCGAGGGTCTTGTGAAAAGGAGGAACTGAAGGAAATCCTTTAGTCAGGAAATTGTGTTCGGGAAATTGATGGGATTGAAGGCTGATAAATCCCCAGGGCCTGATAGGCTGCATCCCAGAGTACTTAAAGAAGTGGCCCTAGAAATAGTGGATGCATTGGTGATCATTTTCCTGCATCCTATCAACTCTGGATTAATTCCTATGGACTGGAGGGTAGCTAATGTAGCACCACTTTTTAAGAAAGGAGGGAGAGAGAAAACGGGGAATTATAGACCGGTTAGCCGGATATCAGTAGTGGGGAAAACGTTGGAATCAATTATTAAAGATGAAATAGCAGCGCATTTGGAAAGCAGTGACAGGATCGGTCGAAGTCAGCATGGATTTATGAAAGGGAAATCATGCTTGATAAATCTCCTAGAATTTTGTGAGGATGTAACTAGTAGAGTGGACAAGGGAGAACCAGTGGATGTGGTGTATTTGGACTTTCAAAAGGCTTTTGACAAGGTCCCACACAAGAGATTAGTGTGGAAAATTAAAGCACGTGGTATTGGAGGTAATGTATTGACGTGGATCGAGAACTGGTTGGCAGACAGGAAGCAAAGAGTAGGAATAAACAGGTATTTTTCAGAATGGCAGGCGATGATTAGTGGGGTACCGCAAGGTTCATGCTGGGTCCCCAGCTATTTACAATATACATTAATGATTTAGACGAAGGAATTGAATGTAATATCTCCAAGTTTGCAGATGACACTAAGCTGGGTGGTAGTGTGAGCTGTGAGGAGGGTGCTAAGAGGCTGCAGGGTGACTTGGGCAGATGCAGTATACATTTGGATAAATGTGAGGTTATCCACTTTGGGGGCAAAAACAGGAAGGCAGAATATTATCTGAATGGTGATAGATTAGGAAAAGGGGAGGTACAATGAGACCTGGGTGTCATGGTACATCAGTCATTGAAAGTTGGCATGCAGGTACAGCAGGCAGTGAAGAAGGCAAATGGCCTGTTGGCCTTCATAGCAAGAGGATTTGAGTATAGGAGCAGGGAGGTCTTACTACAGTTGTACAGGGCCTTGGTGAGGCCACACCTTGAATATTGTGTACAGTTTTGGTCTCCTAATCTTAGGAAGGACATTCTTGCTATTGAAGGAGTGCAGCGAAGGTTCATCAGACTGATTCCCAGGATGGCAGGGCTGACATATGAAGAAAGACTGGATTGACTAGGCTTATATTCACTCGAATTAAGAAGAATGAGAGGGGATCTCATAAACAAAGTTCTGACGGGATTGGACAGGTTAGATGCAGGATGAAGTTCCCGATGTTGGGGAAGTCTAGAACCAGGGGGTCACAGTCTAAGGATAAGGGGTACGCCATTTAGGACCGAGATGAGGAGAAACTTCTTCACTCAGAATTGTGTACCTGTGGAATTCTCTACCACAGAAAGTTGTTGAAGCCAGTTAGTTAGATATATTCAAAAGGGAGTTAGATGTGACCCTTACGGCTAAAGGGATCAAGGAGTATGGAGAGAAAGCAGGAATGAGGTACTGAAGTTGCATGATCAGCCATGATCATATTGAATGGTGGTGCAGGCTCGAAGGGCCGAATGGCCTACTTCTGCTTTCTATGTTTCTATGTCCTCTTCAGATTGTTCCTGGTTGTCGGTGAACCGCAGTTTGATCTGATCCAAATGCTTCACGTTTGTCCATTCAATAGTTTGACTATAAACACTCTATTCCCCTCCTTGGCCAAGGCAGTGCCAGCGCCCCATTTAGGACCCTGACCGTAATTCAGGACGAACACAGGGTCGTTAACATCAATGTCACGCGATACAGCCGCGCGATCGTGGTACATGTTTTGCCGTGACGTTGGGTTTCCACATGATCATTTAGATCCTGGTGGACTAGGGAGAGCCTACTTTTGAGTGCTCTCTTCATTAACAATTCTACAGGGAGAATCCCAGTTCGTGAGTGGGGTCGCGTCCGGTAGCTGAGCAGAACCAGAGATAAGCAAGTCTGCAAGGAGTCTTCCGTCACGCGTTTCAAGCTCTGCTTGATAGTTTAGACTGCCCGTTCCGTTGGATGCAGGCTTAAACGGGCCAGATCTAACATGCTTGATGCCATTGCGGGTCATAAGCTCGTTGAATTCTGAGCTGGTGAAAACGGTCCATTGTCACTGACAAGGACGTCGGGCAAGCCATGGGTGGTGAACATAGCCTGGAGGCTTTCAATGGTGGCAGTGGATGTGCTGGATGACATGATTACGCATTCAATCCATTTGGAGTAAGCGTCCACTACAACTAAAAACATCTTTCCGAGAAAGGGGCCAGCAAAATCTAAGTGGATCCTGGGCCAGCAAAATCTAAGTGGATCCTGGACCACGGTTTGGAAGGCCATGACCACAGCCTTAATGGAGCCTCCCTTCGTGCATTGCTCAGTTGTGAGCACGTGTTGCACTGGTGTACGCATGCCTCTTAAGTCAGAGTCAATGCCGGCCCACCAAACATACGACCTGGCTATAGCCTTTATCATGACTATGCCTGGGTGGGTATTGTGTAGGTCGCATGTAAACATTTCCCTGCCTTTTTTTGGCAAAGCCACATGATTATCCCACAAGAGATAATCCGACTGGATGAACATTTCATCTTTGCGTCAGTGAAACGGCTGAATTTCATCTTGCATTTCCCCGGGAATGGCCAACCAGCTCCCATTGAGGACGCAACTTTTTACAAATTATAGCACAGGATCCTGGCTGGTCCAGCTCCTGATCTGGCGAGCAGTGACGGGTGACCCCTCGCTCTCAAAAGCATCCATGACCAGAAACAAGTCTGCGGGCTGCGCCATTTCCACCCCGGTAGTGGGCAATGGTAGCCAACTGAGGGCATCAGCACAGTTCTCCGTGCCTGGTCTGTGGTGGATAACATAGTCATAGGTGGACAATGTTTGTGCCCATCTTTGGAAGCGGGACGAAGCATTGGTGTTTATACCTTTGCTTTCTGAAAACAGCGAAATGAGCGGTTTGTGATCGGTTGCGAGCTCAAACAGGTATTGGTGCATTTTCTTAACCCCATATACCCATGCTAACGCCTCTTTCTCTACCATACTGTAGACTCTTTCAGACTTCTAGACACTTATGCAACCGGTTGAAGTTTGCCCGACACATTGTGTGTTACAGCAAACCAACCGACACCGTACGAAGATGCATCACAAGCTAGCACTAATCGTTCCTTTAATTCCTCTTGTTCACTAGACCCTTGATTCCCTAGCATTTCTGGGACATTATTTGTGTCGTCTTCTGTGAAGATAGAACCGAAGTATTTAATTGTTCTACCATTTCCTTGTTCCCCATTATAAATTCTCCCATTTCTGTCTGTAAAAGGACCTGCATTTGTCTTCACTAATCTTTTTCTTTTTACATACTTGTAGAAACTTTTGCAGTCGTTTATGTTCCTTGCAAGTTTACTCTCATTCCCCTCTCAATCAATCTCTTGTTCCATTTTTGCTGAATTCTAAACTGCTCCCAATCCTCGGGCTTGCTACTTTTTCTGGCAACTTTGTATAACTCCTCTTTGAATCTAATACTATCCTTAATTTCTTTTGTTAGCCATGGTTGTGTTTTTACACCAGAAAGGAATGTGTAACTATTGCAATTCATGCATTCGTTCCTTAAATGTTAGCCCTTGCCTTATCAACCGTCGTGCCCAATCTATGATAGCCAATTCATTCCTCATACCTTCGTAGTTTCCTTTGTTTAGATTTAGGACCCTAGTTTCGGATTGGTCTACTTCACTTTCCATCTTAATAAAGAATTCAATCATGTTATGGTCACTCTTCCCGAAAGAACCCCGCACAACAAGACTGTTAATTAATCCCTCTTCATTACACAATACCTAATCTAGGATAGCCTGTTCTCTCGTAGGCTCCTCAACATACTAGTCTAAAAAAAACACTCCAGAAATTCATCTTCCACAGTATTATTACGAATTTGGTTTGGCCAGTCTATGTAGATTAAGGTCACCTACAATTACTGTAGTACCCTGGTTACATGCATTTCTATTTTCCTGTTTGACGCCGTCCCCTACTTCCACTACTGTTTGGAGGCCTATAGACAACTCTCAAATGTTTTCTGCCCCTTGGTACTCCTTAGCTCCACCCAGACTGATGCTACATCTTGATTTTCTGAGCCAATATCCTTATTATTGCTCTGATTTCATCCTTTACTAACAACGCCACACCACCCCCGCTTCCTTCCTAACTATCAAATAGCCTTGAATATTCAGTTCCCAACCCTGGTCACCCTGCAACTATGTCTCTGTAATTGCAACAGTATCAGTTTACATCTATTTGCGCTGTTAATTCATCGACCTTATTACAGATGCTTCGTGCATTCAGATACAATGCTTTTAGATTTGTCTTTAACATTATTTTGTACTATAGCCCTATTTGTCTTATCGCTATTTTTTTTCTTACCTGGCCCCTATTTGTTAGTGCACTCCTTTGTTTGTATGCACTGTCCCTTCCTGACAATCTGGTTATCCTTACCACAATCACTTTCATGCATTGCTTCCTTGTGATTTCTCTTCAACATTCTAGATTTCTCTCCACTGCGACCATCCCTGTCCCCCCCCACCTCCCCTTATATAGTTTAAAGCCCTGTCTACCTCCCTAGTTATTCGGTTCGCTGGAACTCTGGTCCCACCATAGTTCAGGTGTAGTCTGTCCACACGGAACAGCTCTCTCTTTCCCGAGTATTGGTGCCAGTGCCCCACAAATCAAAACCTACTTCTCCCACACCAACCTCTGAGCCACGCATTCATCTCCCTGATTCTATTGACCCTATGCCAATTTGCTTGTGGCTCAGGTAATAATGCAGAGATTATTACCCTTGTGGTTCTGCTTTTCAATGTAGTCCCTAGCTGTTCAAACTCTCTCAGCAGAACCGCTTTCTTAATCCTACCTATGTCATTGGTACCTACGTGTACCATGACAACTGGATCCACCGTCTCTAAGTTCTTCTGCAGCCCGGAGGAGATGTCCTTTACCCTGGCATCGGGTAGGCAACACAGCCTTCGGGACACACGTTCTCGGCTGCAGAGCACCCTATCTATCCCCCTAACTATACTGTCTCCAACTACAACCACCTGCCTCTTTACTCCCCCTACTTAGAAACATAGAAAATAGGTGCAGGAGTAGGCCATTCGGCCCTTCTAGCCTGCACCGCCATTCAATGAGTTCATGGCTGAACATGCAACTTCAGTACCCCATTCCTGCTTTCTCGCCATACCCCTTGATCCCCCTAGTAGTAAGGACTTCATCTAACTCCTTTTTGAATATATTTAGTGAATTGGCCTCAACAACTTTCTGTGGTAGAGAATTCCACAGGTTCACCACTCTCTGGGTGAAGAAGTTTCTCCTCATCTCGGTCCTAAATGGCTTACCCCTTATCCTTAGACTGTGACCCCTGGTTCTGGACTTCCCCAACATTGGGAACATTCTTCCTGCATCTAACTTGTCTAAACCCATCAGAATTTTAAACGTTTCTATGAGGTCCCCTCTCATTCATCTGAACTCCAGTGAATACAAGCCCAGTTGATCCAGTCTTTCTTGATAGGTCAGTCCCGCCATCCCGGGAATCAGTCTGGTGAACCTTCGCTGCACTCCCTCAATAGCAAGAATGTCCTTCCTCAGGTTAGGAGACCAAAACTGTACACAATACTCCAGGTGTGGCCTCACCAAGGCCCTGTACAACTGTTGCAACACCTCCCTGCCCCTGTACTCCAATCCCCTCGCTATGAAGGCCAACATGCCATTTGCTTTCTTAACCGCCTGCTGTACCTGCATGCCAACCTTCAATAACTGATGTACCATGACACCCAGGTCTCGTTGCACCTCCCCTTTTCCTAATCTGTCACCATTCAGATAATAGTCTGCCTCTCTGTTTTTACCACCAAAGTGGATAACCTCACATTTATCCACATTATACTTCATCTGCCATGTATTTGCCCACTCACCTAACCTATCCAAGTCGCCTCTGCAGCCTCATAGCATCCTCCTCGCAGCTCACACTGCCACCCAACTTAGTGTCATCCGCAAATTTGGAGATACTACATTTAATCGCCTCGTCTAAATCATTAATGTACAGTGTAAACAGCTAGGGCCCCAGCACAGAACCTTGCGGTACCCCACTAGTCACTGCCTGCCATTCTGAAAAGTCCCCTTTTACTCCTACTCTTTGCTTCCTGTCTGACAACCAGTTCTCAATCCATGTCAGCACACTACCTCCAATCCCATGTGCTTTAACTTAGCACATTAATCTCTTGTGTGGGATCTTGTCGAAAGCCTTCTGAAAGTCCAAATATACCACATCAACTGGTTCTCCCTTGTCCACTCTACTGGAAACATCCTCAAAAAAATTCCAGAAGATTTGTCAAGCAGGATTTCCCTTTCACAAATCTATGCTGACTTGGACCTATCATGTCACCTCTTTCCAAATGCACTGCTATGACATCCTTAATAATTGATTATCATTTTACCCACTACTGAGGTCAGGCTGACCAGTCAGTAATTCCCTGTTTTCTCTTTCCCTCCTTTTTTAAAAAGTGGGGTTACATTGGCTACCCTCCACTCGATAGGAACTGATTCAGAGTCAATGGAATATTGGAAAATGACTGTCAATGCATCCGCTATTTCCAAGGCCACCTCCTTAAGTACTCTGGGATGCAGTCCATCAGGCCCTGGGGATTTATCGGCCTTCAATCCCATCAATTTCCCCAACACAATTTCCCGACTAATAAGGATTTCCCTCAGTTCCTCCTCCTTACTAGACCCTCTGACCCCTTTTATATTGAATGGCTTTCTGCACCACGGTGCCTTAGTTAGTCTGCTATTCCACCTCATAGTCTGCACAATTGTCCACAAGGGTTGCAAGAACCTCAAATCTATTGGACACGTGCAGGGACTGAGGCTCCTGCAATACTACCTCCTGGATCCCCTTACCTGCTTCACTCACAGTCACACTCTCCTGTCCCTGACCACGTGTCAATTCTTAAGTATTTAATCTAGAGGGTGTGGCTGCCGCCTGGAGCAAAAGATCCAGGAAACTTTCTCCCTCCCTGATGTCTCGCAATGTCTGCAGCTCGGTAGGACTCCAGCTCCAATGTTCATCGAGCCGCAGATGTAGTCGCCCTGGACTAAAACGTCCAGAAGCTCCCATGTATTGCAGCAACACATCTCCCATTTTCCCATTATTTTATTTAATTAATTAATTTAGCGTTAATGAAGTATTTATCCTATATAGTTTATTAAATTAGTTAAACAAATAAAGGTTAGTTTTTAGTATTTAGTATTACATGCTAATTTAAAAAGAAAAACTTAGCCCACAATCACTATCAATCACTTACCTGCCTTACCTGTGATATCACAGCAGAGTTCTCCTCACCCGGAGTCATGCGATCTCCTGGGAGAGGCAAAAAAACAGATAAAAACCCAGGACAATTGGGGAAAAAATCTGAGAAAATTCCTCTCCGACCCAACCAGGCAATCGAAACTAGTCCAGGAGATCTCACTGGCCGTCTGCTGTGGCTTTTACCCCCACTCTTGGGCCTCGATCTGCTCCCACTCAGGTATGCCGCCGCTCTGCGGAAAAAGTTAGGAAAAACAAGGCAAAGCAACACCTCCCTCTCCCACTTACCAAACTTTGTTTTCCCACTCTGAGCTGCTGCATTCCGATCTAACAGCACTAGCCCTCGGTTTTTAAACTGCTTGTGGCTCAAATGAGTCATCACTGGTCAGCTATTCAAAGAACTGGTTTTAACTAGTTTTAACTAACTGGCTATTTAACAAACAACTGGAGAGCCAGCTAGCTAGTTTGTCTCTACTTAAGCCTGAAAGCATCCTAAATATTTAACTGATAATCTTGCTTGGAGGCTACTAGCAATTGCCACAAGCCTCCAAATGATATAAAAGTGATTAATCCCTAAGACTCTCCCACTTACCAAATTCTCTTTTGCCACTCTGAGCTGCTGGGCCTCAACTATTCACAATCTATATCAATGATTTGGATGAGGGGATCAAATGTAATATATCCAAATTTGCTGGTGATATAAAAAAAAAAGGTGGGAAAGAAGGTGTGAGGAGGATGGAAAGAGGCTTCAAGGGGTATAGACAGACTAAGTGACTGGGCAAGAACATGGCAAAATGAATATAGGGCCCAAGTTTCAGCCTGACCTGGACGCCCGTTTTTCGTGCCACAAAGTGCGCCTAAAAAAAACTTACAGATTCTCCGGCTCCCTGCTGGTCCTCTGGAGCCGGGCGCGGCGCAGCACGAGCTGTGGCGGGCAGAGCTAGCTCCCTACACTGAAAACAGTGCCAGGACCTCTGCACATGCGTGCTACAGTGGACGCGCATGTGCAGTAGCTCCAGGCGCCCAAAACTGTGGGAGGGGCCTGAAGCATGCAGCCCCTAGCCCTGGCCGAATGGCCTCACTGGGGCTGCGTGCATAAGGCTGCCTCCCACGCCCAGCTTCCTCCTTCCCCCCCCCCCTTCTCCTTTCCGCCCCCCCTTCTCCTTTCCGCCCCCCCTTCTCCTTTCCCCCCCCATCTCCTTTCCCCCCCCCCATCTCCTTCCCCC
>NC_091981.1:234396219-234521061 GCF_044704955.1 Pristiophorus japonicus
CTGTTTTCAAAAGTGAAACTGTTCTAACTGACTAGAACTGGAGCAAACTAAATGCCGAGAATTTGAATTTCTTAGATACTCCGTTCTACACCAGTTGCTCAAAAAAAATCAGGAGCAACTGAGGCCGAAACTTGGGCCCATAATGTGGAGAAATGTGACGTTACCAACTTTGGTAGGAAAAATAGAAAAGCAAAGTATTGTTTAAATGGTGAGAGATTGGGTAAGGTTGGTGTTCAGAGGGACCTAGGTGTCCTTGTACATAAATCACTGAAAGTTAACATGCAGGTACAGCAAGCGATTAAGAAAGCAAATGGTATGTTGGCCTTTATTACAAGAGGATTTGAGTATAAGAATGAAAACGTCATACTGCAATTATATAGGGCCCTCCTGTATGGCTCAGAGACATGGACCATGTACAGTAGACACCTCAAGTCGCTGGAGAAATCCCACCAACGATGCCTCCGCAAGATCCTACAAATCCCCTGGAAGGATAGACGCCCCAACATTAGTGTCCTCGTCCAGGCCAACATCCCCAGCATTGAAGCTCTGCTGGGCAGGCCACATTGTCTGCATGCCAGACACGAGACTCCCAAAGCAATTGCTCTACTCTAAACTCCTTCATGGCAAACGAGCCAAAGGTGGACAGAGGAAACGTTACAAGGACACCTTGATAGTGCAACATCCCCACCGGCACCTGGGAGTCCCTGGCCAAAGACTGCCCTAAGTGGAGGAAGTGCATCTGGGAGGGCGCTGAGCACCTCTAGTCTCATTGCTGAGTGCATGCAGAAAACAAGCGCAGGCAGCGGAAAGAACATGCGGCAAACTTGTCCCGCCCTCCCCTACCTTCGACCACTGTCTGTCCCACCTGTGGCAGGGACTGTTCAGCCACCTAAGGACTCATTTTTAGTGGAAGCAAGTCTTTCTCGATTCCGAGGGACTGTCTATGATGATGAGGGTTCTGGTGAGACCGCACCTGGAGTATTGTGTACAGTTTTGGTCTCCTTACCTAAGGAACGATATACTTGCCATAGAGGGAGTACAACAAAGGTTCACCAGACTGATTCCTGGGATGGGGAGATTGTCCTATGAGGAGAGATTGAGTAGACTAGACCCATATTCTCTGAGAGGTGATCTCATTGAAACATACAACATTCTTACAGGGCTTGACAGGGTAGATGCAGGGAGGATGTTTCCTCTGGCTGGGGAGTCGAGAACCAGGGTTCACAGTCTCAGAATAAGGGGTCGGCCATTTTGAATTGAGATGAGGAGAAACTTCTTCACTCAGAGGGTGGTGAATTCTTGTAATTCTCTACCCCAGAGGATTGTGGAGGCTCAGTCTTCGAGTATATTCAAGACGGAGATCAATAGCATTTTGAATATTAAGGGAATCAAGGGATAGGGGGAAAGTGCAGGAAAGTGGAGTTTAGGTAGAAAATCAGCTATGATATTGAATGGTGGAGCAGGCTCGAGGGGCCGAATGGCCTGCTCCTGCTCCTAATTCTTATGTTCTTATGTTGATGTACCTTACCTGACATGACTGTCTACATTACTCCCATTGTAGATCTGTGGTTACTTTATTTTGCTTCATCAAAAGTAAACATCTGGACAAATCTGAAATGGTGAACCAAATTTAATATCCTAAAGCAACTGATTAATATAACTGCTTTGTGCTTTCCTCACTGATGGTGAATTATGTGTGACTTGAATCCACCCTCATTCTCTTTCTAGCTACTTCCTCAGTATGTGAGGTGGCTGCCTGCTGTGCTTCTTTGAATTGAGTTGGCCCTGTACCACCTTGTGCAACGACCTAATCTTGCCTGTTTACTGGCACATTTGGTATTTGAGTCGGGTAGTTAGATGGGGCCTTACTTTGGATTGCTATGAGAAAGAGCAACCTCATTGCTAACTACTTCAGCTATTCCCTTTTTTAAAAAGTGTGTTCTCTGGATGTGGGCGACATTGGCAAGACCACATTTATTACCCATCCTTTGTTGCCTTGAAAAAGGATGGTGTGCCTTCTTCAATCATTGAAAAGAAAAAAAAGAAGTTGCATTTGTACAGTGCCATTCACGTCCTCAGGACGTACCAAAGCGTTTTACAGGCAATGAAGTACTTTTGTAGTGTAGTCACTCTTGTAATGTAGGAAATGTGGCAACCAATTTGCACATAGCAAGGCCCCACAAATAATAATTATATATGACCAGAAAATCTATTTTATTGATGTTGATTGAGGGATAAATATTGGCCAGTATACCAGCGAGAACTCCCCTTCTCTTCTTCGAAATACTGCTGTGGGATCTTTTTATGTCCACCTGAGAAGGCAGATGGGCCGTTGGTTTGACGCCTCATCCGAAAGACAGTGCAGCACTCCCTCAGTACTGCACTGGAATGTCAGCCTCTCTTGTGCTTCATAATGATTGTTTTATAACCAAGCGTCTTAGCAGGTCACTACAGGTATTAAGAATCAATCACGCAGTGTGGGACTAGAGTTGCCTGTAAGCCAGATTGGGTAGGGTTGGCTGTTTGCATGCTCTGAAGATTAGTAAACCAGTTGGGTTTTTACAAGAATTAGGCATCTTTCATGGCCATTTTCTTTCCTAGTCCCTAATTTCATATTTATTGAATTTAATTTCACAACTTTCCATGATGGGATTTGGACTCCATTCTATTCGATTCCTACTTCAGTACCATAACCCCTATGTAATGTACCCTCACCTGCCTGTCTGGAAATCGATTTCTGGGAAGTAGTAAGATTGTGAGCATAATTCGTTCTCCGTCAGTTTCCCCAATTTGTTCAAGAGCCCAGGGCCTCAATGACACCATGTGAGAATTCAGAAGCGATACCACCACTATGCGAAGGATCTCTGTGAATGGAGCCTCTGTTGAAGAAGCCCCTGGAATTACCATATGTGGTTTGTAGTCTGTTATGCCAATATGTAAAATTAGTCCGATCTGGGGTATGAACTCCTCCACAAATCCATTTGACCGTGCCTGTTTAGGATAAATTAGAATGACTACAGACGACAATTGTCCTCCTTTAGCAATCTTTTTATATGCAAGTCTTTGTGGTCCAAATCCCAGGGTTTTGCAGCTGAAGAAGGTGCGCCAGCCCCCTGGTCAGCAGTTCCCTTCTGCCACCACCTCCTCAGTCATGGTTTGCACTTTAACTGGTGACACATCCTGAGGCTATCTATTTTAATCCTCTAAAGTGAAGTATTTTTGCTGAGGCTTATGATAGATTAAGTGAGGGATTTTGGTTGCTTTAGGTGCTGCCAGTGCCAAAGGGAGATTTGGCAAATTCTTGGGGAAGTGCATTGAAATAGAAGTGGAACATGTATTGGAATACTAGCTGCATAATATTCCTTCAAATAGTACTTAAATGGCAAATGTGTCCTGTTCTGCTTGAGTGCATCACTGTACTAATCCTAAAGTTGAAGGTGTAGACTAGCTTTACCCTCTCCCAACTTCAGTATTCTCTCAGTTCCCCAGGAATTTGACAGTGGTCTCTTCAGGGAACTTTAGGGCAGAAATATTCTGTGCACCCTTCCCATGTGGTTTTGTCCCTTACTATTGAATGCCACTTTGTCCTGCATGCAGAGAATCAGTGTTGAGATGTTGGATATTTGAAGAGCACATACAGTGACACCCGAGTGCTCATCCTGCGTGACAGAGTGTGAGAATAAATGAACACACATTATGCAGCTAGATTTTGTTGAAAGCATAGTTTATGGGCACATATTCACAGAAGTAAGTGAAACAATAGTTCCAGTTTTAAGTTTTATGTTTTAAGATAACAATTGAGAAGGAAATAAGTTCGACAAAGACCAGGGTAATAGATTAGCGAAAGCTGATTTTGAGGGGCTAGGAATAGCATTTGGGAAAATAAAATGGACAACAATATTGGCAAACTCACTGCAGTTGTACAGGGCCTTGGTAAGGCCACACCTTGAATATTAAGTACAGTTTCAGTCTCCTAATCTGAGGAAGCACATTCTTGCTATTGAGGGAGTGCAGCGAAGGTTCACCAGACTGATTCCGGGGATAGCAGGACTGATATATGAAGAAAGACTGGATCGACTAGGCTTACATTCACTGGAATTTAGAAGAATGAGGGGGGATCTCGTAGATCTTTGCGGAGAATGCAGAAAATTGAGGGCAAAGAGAAACTGATTTTCTTGCTACGGACAAGCAATCTTCTTCAAATGGCAACTGCAGTGTTTTTAAATGTTGCAGTTATGTCAGATATCCACCCACCCTCACCCCTGTTACTGAGCATCTTATGGAAGGCCCAGTCCAGGACAGAAACTCGCTCTGCGTGTCTAATTTGCGTCGGCTCCAGAAGAATTACTGGCTTCAGGCAAGCGCATTGGCATACAGAACCAGTCCACAGTCTTGAGTGTGAGATTGGAAAATCAACCCAAGTTTCTTTTTCAATTGAAAGAGGTAACCGCAGGTAACTTCAGGACATAATCATGGAAAAAGTAATGTGACAAAAATAGGATAAAAGAAATTATGTTATGCAAGATTTTAAATTGGTTAAATCCATATTAAAAATATCATGAGACAGCTGTGTGCTTTGAAATTGTTTTGTTCTGTGGCAGGGTGAGTAGTTAGTTTATAGATGGCATTTCCATATGGAGGACGGCATTGCAGATAATCTACGTAACTGTTAGAGAGCTAATGACTACTTGCTGTTAAATGTTAAACTGAGCCATCTGCCAATTAAATTCATTCAACTGCTACCATATCAGTGTAAATTATTTTAGTTGTCACATATACATGTCTAGTTGCCCAAAACACAGCTCATTGTATATTTCCATAGGGTCCTCCACAAAGCTACTTTATCTGAATTCATCTTGGTGATGGACTAAAGATGTAATTTTCAACGAGTGTCAGGTGTTAAAACAATCTAAAAACAATTCAACCAATTTGTATATTGTGTAAACTTGATTGTGCTGAACAGAATGTATCTTTCTTTTTGTTTCTGCATATTTTATCTGTAAATAAACTTCGACAGTAGTTTTAGCCTGTATGCAGTGGTTTAGCAGTGTTTCTTTCACGCTGAGGTGACAGAATGTGTTGGGCATTCTATATACTTCCCATCATACAGTTTATTGCGAGGGAGGTTAATTGTTACACCTGTGCTACATTAACCCATAAACAGCAGAGAATAGAGATTCAGGTTTTGGTTCACAGGCCCGTCTGTTTTGGAAATTGTCATCAAGCTATTTACACTCGGAAAAGGTGATGGGGAAAGCCCAAACTGTTTAAAGTAGATTGTAGATTTATGCTTGGGATTAATCTGCCTATTTAGTTCCCAGTGTCAGCAGAGGTCTAGGATCAGTGAAAGTGCTTTCAATATAAACTATAATTTGAAGCTGCTATTTACTTAAAAAAAAAATTGAATAGCCAGTAGTGTGAATAAATCAAGTTTAATGTAATAGCAGACTGAACACTACAAAAACGTTTAAAACTGCCATAAAGATCAAAGCAACTTGATTATAAGAACATGACATAAGAAATAGGAACAAGAGTAGACCATACGCCCCTCGAGCCTGCTCCGTCATTCAATAAGATCATGGCTGATCTGATCATGGACTCGGCTCCACTTCCCCGCCCGCTCCCCATAACCCCTTATCCCCTTATCTTTTAAGAGACTGTCTCTTTCTGTCTTAAATTTATTCAATGTCCCAGCTTCCACAGCTCTCTGAGGCAGCAAATTCCACAGATTTACAACCCTCTGAGAGAAGAAATTCCTCCTCATCTCTGTTTTATGGGCAGCCCCTTATTCTAAGATCATGCCCTCTAGTTCTAGCCTCCCCCATCAGTGGAAACATCCTCTTTGCATCCACCTTGTCAAGCCCCCTCATAATCTTATACGTTTCTATAAGATCACCTCTCATTCTTCTGAATTCCAATGAGTAGAGGCTCAACTTTTCCTCATAAGTCAACCCCCTCATCCCCGGAATCAACCTAGTGAACCTTCTCTGAACTGCCTCCAAAGCAAGTATATCCTTTTGTAAATATGGAAACCAAAACTGCACGCAGTATTCCAGGTGTGGCCTCACCAATACCTTGTGTAGCTGTACCAAGACTTCCCTGCTTTTATACTCCATCCCCTTTGCAATAACGGCCAAGATACCATTGGCCTTCCTGATCACTTGCTGTACCTGCATACTATTCTTTTGTGTTTCATGCACAAGTATCCCCAGGTCCTGCTGTACTGTGGCACTTTGCAATCTTTCTCCATTTAAATAATAACTTGCTCTTTGATTTTTTTTTCTGCTAAAGTGCATGACCCCTCACTTTCCGGCATTATACTCCATCTGCCAAATTTGTGCCCACTCATTTAGCCTGTCTATGTCCTTTTGCAGATTTTTTGTGTCCTCCTCACACATTGCTTTTCCTCTCATGGTATAAGTCAAAAGCTGCAGAATTCAATCATTTTGTAAAATAGTCGATGATTGTAGTTGGCTTCCTGCTGACAGCAGGTTCATCTGCAGAATTATGAACTCTATTTAGCGCAGAGAAAAGTTCCTTTGGGACATCTGGTTTAGTTGTCAGCCACTTCCTCAGCAATCGCACATAATTAGACACCAATACTGTTGTGGGTCTGGTTCCTCTAACTCCGTTTGCCACTGAATCCATTTACTTCGGCTTATAGCTCATTCTCTCACTCCCAATTACAACAGGATCCTTCCACACAGCATCAACAATTTCCATACCCGTCAGCAATCCAAATATCAGGACTTTATCAAATTCAACAATAGATGCAGAACTCATGTCTGCTGGCAGTTGCATCAGCAAACTTGTACTGAAAGATCCTCCTTGTTTCAGTTGGCCCTCACTGCCTAGTGGGATCCCCATCTATGTCAGATGCAACTGTTGCCTCTTTTGGGGTTAATTTATAGTGCTGAAAGCAGTTGGGCAATGGATTCTGCTTTCAGCTTCTCTATGATGAATGTATCGTATGAATTCCCTGCAGAATATGCAATGAAAATGTGCATCTGCATCATGCATGCAATCACTTTTAATACCAAATAATTCTTCTTATATTGCTTGAAAATTTAAATCACACCAGCATGATCACAGAGATCACGTTTGGTAGTAAATGGGCTGATTAGCATGTAGCTCTTTATTAATAGTTTAGTAACAAACCTTTGCAAGTCTGGTTCATTTACTTACAAAAGGGATTCCCATCGGGGTTCCGAGACACATCCGGAATTGCCACTCTACTAGGAACTTCTATGCACATAGCTAAATGCTCCTTGGAATAGGGATCTCATAGTTCCTCAGGTGCCTCCCATATTTATAGTTAGTACAGAAATGCATACATTATAATTATTCATTAACTCCTGGGAATGTTCTCGTATTTTGTCCAGATCAATCTTATCTCGTTCTAGAGTCATATTTCTGCCACCTTTTTCTGGGTCAGCACTTCGTCTCCTGGCCATCGTTCCATCCCCCTTCATAGGTCAGCTCTTCTCCACCCCGCTAACATTCAATGTTCTTCACGTATCCTCATTGTAGTAGATAGGAGTGAACAGTTTCTACTTCAAGCTACAGCTTACAGACTTCTGGTCCCTTTCCATTCTTAATCTAGCGCAATGCAGTATACGTAGTCACCTAGCAAACCTCCCTATGATTGTATCCTACTCAGTTGCACTTGGACATTTTACGTGAGTCCATAGATACCAACAATCAAGATGACACTTTTTTGCCTCATGATGCCATGTTGGTCAACATGGTGCAGCCAAACCTCAAGTGTGTCAATTATTCATGCCTTTTTGTTTCTATAGGTTACAGGCAGAGCAACAACACCAGCACCTTCCTTTTCCCCCAGTTATGCCAGCACAACCTATTCTCTGCTTCACAATTTATATTGATGAAAGCTAGCATTCAGCTTGCAAAAAAAACAATTTTATCTGCACTTATTGGGCCCAAGTTGCCACACGATAAAAAATGGGCGCCCCTCCGAGCTGGGTGCCCGTTTTTCGCGCCTAAAACGGTGCCGGGAAAAAAGCGCGATTCTGGAGCGCTTTGCAGCTCCATGTCTGTTTGGCGCGGCGCCCAGGGGGGCGGAGCCTACACTCGCGCCGATTTTGTAAATGGGAGGGGGCGGGTACCATTTAAATTAGTTTTTTTCCTGCCAGCAACGCTGCGCGTGCGCGTTGGAGCGTTCGCGCACGCGCAGTGTGAAGGAAACATTGGCACTCGGCCATTTTTGAAGTTCTTTGTAGCTGTTTAATTTTTGAACATTTTTTAATAAAAGCACATTGCCATCAGCACTGAGGCTTCTTGCAGCCTTCTCACTGTCTCCTTCCCCTCCCCACGGGAACGAACTGGCGCCTCCTCCTCCCCCCGCGGGAACGAACTGGCGCCTCCTCCTCCCCCCGCGGGAACGAACTGGCGCCTCCTCCTCCCCCCGCGGGAACGAACGGGCGCCTCCTCCTCCCCCCGCGGGAACTAACTGGCGCCTCCTCCTCCCCCCGCGGGAACGAACGGGCGCCTCCTCCCCCCTCCCCCGCGGGAACGAACGGTTTATTTAATCTTTTCTTTGCTTATAAATGTTTATTCAGGTTGGATATATTTGTATAATATTTGTAGAAGTATAAATAAGGATTTATTGTAGAATTTAATGACTTCCCTTCCCCCCCCACCTCGTTCTGGACGCCTAATTTGTAACCTGCGCCTGATTTTTTAATGTGTAGAACAGGTTTTTTCAGTTCTACAAAAATCTTCACTTGCTCCATTCTAAGTTAGTTTGGAGTACGTTTTCACTGTGGAAACTTTGAAATCAGGCGTCAGTGGCCGGAACACGCCCCCTTTTGAAGAAAAAATTCTGTTCCAAAGTAGAACTGTTCTACCTGACTGGAACTGCAGAAAAGAAAAATATGGAGAATTGCGATTTCTAAGATAGTCCGTTCTCCACCAGTTGCTCCTAAAAAAAAAATTCAGGCGCAAATCATGTGGAAACTTGGGCCCATTGTATCTTTGGACTTGGATAACATTTCAAGAATTTATTCACTCACCCAGTTGTCAATGTCTTCTGTGTAGTTTTTGAAGCAGCTTATCCACGATTTAGAAACAAAGTCGGTTCTAAATTCTTCTGCAAGTTTATTTGCCTTTTCAGTAAGACGAGGTTAGCTGCATTGGTGTGCTTGAACCAGGTTAGCAAAGCTGCGTTGATATAAGGAGAAGGTGAAGGATGCATCATCTTATGACTACAAAATTTCCGCTGGTAATCAGTGGTGATTTTGTTGTTTGTCAGGTAGATGGGGAGTGTAGTGGGAGGAATGTTAAATATCTCTGCCACTATTTCAGAGTGCTCCTCTGCATGTTTGATACGATATTTTTCCTCAGTGTTAAAAGTATGTACTTCTGTCTAGCCACGTTCCACTTGATGAGCTGTACTCTGATGAGAGGAGGCTGCACTTCTGAGCACCTGTTGGAGGTGAAGCACTGAAGTTGAATAAAACAGTGCATTTAATTGATCATACGTTGATTTGGCAGGATTTCACACTTGCATTGTATGATATTTCAAGTTGAAAAGTAAAAATGAAACAACAAATTTTCGATATGCATTTTTGGGGCAATTTCAATTAAAATTAACTGATGATTCAATCAATAAAGTAGCGTAGAAGAAATTCCCCAACTCGGCAATATATTTTTTTTAAGTATCAACACTTAATCCATGGTAGGAGATCTTAACTTCAAAATACTGAAACTCCACAGGACTAAATCAATTATGGTCGTCTAATTATGGAATAGGATCTATTGGGATGTAACTCTAAATATGTAAACATGGCTCAAGTATCCAGCTAAAAGAAGAATAGATGTTAAAGGCTGAGAGGAGGCAGTGTTTTATTCAACTTCATGTGCAAGGCATGGAACACAAAAAGAATATTAAAATTGAGGCAGATAAAGAAGGCTTGCCTTGGAAAATCATATTAACTTTGGGTTCCCTGTTATATACAACAAAGAAAGCAAGAACTTGTATTTATATAGTGCTTTTCACAACCTCAGAACGTCCCAAAGCATTTTACTGCCGATGATGATTACCATGTAGTCACTGTTGTAATGTAGGACAACAGCAGCCAATTTGCACACAGCAAGATCCCACAAATAATGAGATAAATTAGAAAAAATTATTTTTCAGTGATTTTGGTTAAGGGATGAATGTTGATCAGGGCACTGGGAGAGCTCCCCTATTCTTCAAATTGTCCCATGGAATCTTTTACGTCCATTGAGAGGGTAGTTTGGGCCTCGGTTTAGCTTCACATCTGAAAGACATCACCTCCAACAGTGCAGCATTCCCTCCCTAGATTATGTGCTTAAGTCCTGGATTGGATCTTGAACCCATGACTGTCGAATGCAAAGGCCAGCATGCTAATACTCCATCATCATCATCATCATCATCATCATCATCATCATAGGCAGTCCCTCGGAATCGAGGAAAATTTGCTTCCACTCCTGAAGTGAGCCCCTTGGCGGCTGAAGAGTCCAACACTTCAGCCACAGACTCTGTCACAGGTGGGAATGACATTCGCCGAGGGAAGGGTTGGGTGGGACTGGTTTGCCACGCCCTCCCTCCGCTGCCCGCACCTGACCTCCTCACACTCTCGGCGTTGTGACGCAAAGAGCTCGACGCCCTCCCGGATGCACTTTCTCTACCTAGAGCGGTCTTCGGCTAGGGACTCTCGGGTGTCAGTGGGGATGTCGCACTTTACCAAGGAGGCTTTGAGGGTGTCCTAGTTACGTTTTTGCTGCCCACCTTTGGCTCGTGTTGCCGTGAATGAGCTCCGCATAAAGCATTTGCTTAGGGAGTCTTGTGTCTGGCATGCGAACCATGTGGCCTGCCCAGTGAAGCTGATCGAGTGTGGTCAATGCTTCAATGCTGGGGATGTTAGCCTGGACGAGGACACTAATGCTAACACTAAGCTGAGATTGACACCTAAAGAAGATGGGCGGTTGAGATATTTCCAGGTTTCAAACAATGCTGCATTGAAACTAGTCATTTGGTGATGAACCAGGGTAGGAGGGTGTTGATGAGGGAATGATACTCCTAGTATTTATCATACTACGCTTTCTCCCCCCCCCCCCTCCGCCACCGGCCAAAGTCAGTACCTCCATTAGCATGTGAGTGACATGGAGAGCCAGGTGCAATTATAGGCAGGATTACTGTCCTATTAAAATATCACTCCATGACATTGTGTCTTGTTCACAAAACATGTTGTCAAGTCTAAAACATATTCATCATTTTTTCTCATTTTCTTTAGTGTGTACACGTATAGTTTTGATGGAGCACCAGCAAGCAATTTATTTTGGGGGTTACAATGTATTTTGTTTTATAGCTGGATTATATAATACCCTGTCATAGCTTAATTTTGCTTGGGGTTCTGGCAGGATGCCACCAAGCGGCTGGGTGCTGTACAAGATTCAGGTGGCAGAAGCTGTAGTACCATTATGCTTGTTCTGAATATAACCCTATCATGTTGCCTTGAGATTTTTCATATCTTGGACTATGATCGCATCAATTTAGCTAATTAAGAGGTATCTTTTCATAACAGTTATATAAAGTAAAAGATAAGATGCTGTTTTTATTGTTAACCAAAACAAAATTATTAAACTCGTATGCAGTTGATTAGCTTTCAAGAGGTTTAAGACTGCTTGTTAAGGTTCCTCAAAGTGCAAGAAAAAATTAGCTGTTTGAATCTTGGTGTTTATGCTAAGGTGTTCAGGTTAAGTGGCTGATATGTGCTGCATTACTCAGACTGTTCAGAAAATATGAGACTAGGTGCACCTCCTTTGATCTCCTGATCTCCATGTACACTATGGGACAGGCAACTGCTGTGCCTCAGGTACCCATTCAACTTGAGTTCTGATGGGGCAGGGTATTTTTTTGGAGATTTGGCTTAGTGAGCATATGAATGCCAATTGTTTGTGTGTATTCACTCAAATGGTATCTGAATGTTTGGATCTTGGTGTTTGTATCTGCAGGTAAAAGCTAACCTTGCAAAATATATATGTGTCAAACTGATTTTGATTTTGTAGTTACAGTAATGCTGGGAATAGTAGATTCTGTGGAATGCAAATTAAAGTACTGTACTGGTAGATTACATATGTAACT
Organism: Pristiophorus japonicus; assembly: GCF_044704955.1. NCBI lineage: Eukaryota > Metazoa > Chordata > Chondrichthyes > Pristiophoridae > Pristiophorus > Pristiophorus japonicus. The sequence goes on from NC_091981.1 coordinate 234,408,350, forward strand.
TTCAGTGTAAAATTATGGCTTTTATTGACGTTAAGACAATGTAAATTTACAATATCCCATATTACAGGCTATGTATTGGTGCAGACTTTTAACACTTGCTTTGTTCTCCATTGCTTGTGAATTTGAGCCATATTAGCACATTACTACAGACAAGAACAAATGTTAACTTGCTTAAAATCAATGGCAGCTGCAGGTTGGGATATTATTTACACAAAAGTATAAGTAAGTTTAATATGCCTTGGTGAGTGAAGTTCATTAATCATCCTGACATTGTTCAATTTGCCTTAATCACACACTGTTCATAATTTAAAAACTAAGATGCCCACTTATTTTGTGATGCATCATGTAAACAAATTTTAAAATTTTGAGTAAGGTGGCATTTAATAATTTGTAATTTAAGTGAGTGTGAGAAATCAGTTTAGGTTTTAAATATTTCCACATTTCTTTTGGGCTATTTTTTCCCAATTCAGCTTTAGTAAAAGAGTTTTGTTTAGGGATTGTTTAACATTGCAATGTTTTTAATAACTGCGGGCTAATTTTGTTCCTCGTTATTTCTTCATGTGAGCAACTTTTTAAAAAAAAAGTTGGGTCATAAAATTTCCATTTAGAACATCTGTCATTATGTTGTTTTTAAAATAAAATAATGTTTAGAAAATGGCAGGAACTGGTTACATTGTTGAAGAGATTACTTTATGACTACACTGCTGCATTGTCCTGTCAGAAGAAGTGCTATTTGGCAGTTTACCTGTAGGATGTAGGCACTGATGATAAAGGATTCTTCTGGATGACATTTTGCTTTTGTTCAAATGGAAAATTCTAAATACAAGTTATTGATTTTAATAATTATTACTCTATTACTAGTAATTTCAGTACACTATGGTATGCATGCAAGTTTCCAGTAGGGTTGAGTTTGGAAGGTAGTTGTACCAAATTAATGCTATGTTTCTGCCCTCCCTTCCAGCACCATGTACCATTCTTTTTGCAAAGAGAGTTCTCATTATTTTCATATCTTTGGGAATCAAATTGATTTCCTCTTTTCTCTGAAGCAGGGTAGAAACAATTCGGAATTGATTTTGTTTGGGGAAGGCAAAACAGGACAGGTTCTTTATTCTTTGGAAGAGGGTAACTAACTGGAAAGCAAGTTTAAACTAGACGACGATTCATTCCCCAAACCCACTTACATTTATGCTATAGCCTTTTGTATATTAGCATGTAAATATGCAAAGATTAGGAGTCCTAGGTAGTGAGCAAACTATACAATCTGTTTTACTTCAATCTATCTATAATATGCAGGCAATTCTTGTACACATTACCCTTAATTCATGTGTCACAATTTTTGAATAATGCTTTTATGTCAACATTTATTTATGGGAAAACCCTGGCCTAGAAATTTAACTGCACAGGGCTCATTTCTCAGGTGTTAAATGGCCGGCTATGTCTCCAATGTAGCAGGAAGGAAATGCATAATCATTATAAGCCATAGGTGCGCTGCCTGCCATATTTGTAACAGCCAAAATATTGGTGTGCCGTGTCCATGCCTGAAATAGGCACATGCAAATTGGGGCCCTAATAACCTGTAATATTGGTTTGCCCTGAGGCATGCGGCACCAGTGTCAGTTGCATGCAGGAAAACTAGGTCTACATGCGGCCTAACAGGTGGTCTTAAAGGGATATTACTTTTACAAAGGGAAAAACAATATATAAATGGGGTAAGTACTTTGAAATTTTGTACTGCATTACTGAAGCTCCTCTTAGTGTAAAATAGTGATTCTCAAGTATATTTTTGGAATCTACTATTCCTTTCATTGTTCAGTGAGTGTAAAGATTATATTTACTTCAAGTGATTCTTAACTGTAAAATTGTAAATATAAAATGATTTTTTTTTTTAATCAAAAGGACTGCATGTGTACTCCACTTTGTTTTGGTACTGTAAACTTTACTAAGGGTACTTGGTAGGTAGGACAAATGCTGCTATTCGTTTTGAGGTACTACTGCAATTTTTAGAGATGGTTTATTGTACAAAGCTTAAAGTTAATAGTTCTGTGTGTACTTATGCAGATATAAAAAATTGATAGTGTTGGCTTAAATATATTTTGAATTCAATTTTGACAAATAATATGCATAACAGATAGTTGGTTTAAATAATTTTGAGTCATGATTGCCTGATGCAAGTATATTACCTAGAATGAAAGAAAAAATAAGTTTATTTGAAAATTTCAGGTAACATATTTTCTTTAGTTGTTAGTATGGATCATGTATAATTTTATGAAAATATTTATGTAGCTGAATATAGTACATATTGAGTCCAGTTAGAATGCATATAAATATATTTTTTAAACTGAATAGTGCATTATGGTGACACAAACATGGAACTTCTGCTTAAACTAATTTTTATATATCAACATGTGGAATAGGTTCTGCGTGAAGGATAAGATCCATAAAGCTTGTTTCCATCTGTGCTGACAGTATGATTCGCAAGTACTAAAGTTTTAACATAGGTTATAGTCAGCATCACATTCAGAAATATAAACAGTTTTATCAAAATTCTGTTTACTTTCTTCCACTTTAAATCAAGGGAACACATTTGTAAACATCTGAATACTTTTGAAGTATCACTTTTTCAATTGGGCTGGAAAATTGACTGAACAATCTTTTGACATCATGGCTTCATTATTAGGTGATCAGTGTAGAGCTATGACTTTATTTATCTTATTATCCCTCTTTAGCAGTTGGAATTACTCTGCATGGAATTCTTAGCTATAGGAAATAGCAAATGTACAATTATTAAAAATGTCTTTGTAATCCTTAATTTATAATATATACCATTGGATTAACATTAGATGGAGTAGTGTTTTCGCATACAGAAGCTAAATGCAGCTGGAGAAAGGGGTTTTACAATGATGTACTAAATATGATGCAGCTTATTGTCTTGTAGTGTAGCTGTCAAAGTGGGGCACTCAAAAGGTGGAAGCAAAAAAAATGTCTCATACTTCCCGGCCATGCTTTTCTTCTGGGAATGAAAGGAATTTATAGCTGCAGGGAAAATTCTTTTAGAGCATGTGACTTGATTGAAAGAACAAAAGAACCATAGTTGTTTGCATTTTTATCTAATTTTTCTTCCAATTAGAATGCATACTTATTCTATTTTATGAAAGATATTGGTTCATGTAGAATGAAGCTGCATAACAAAAGCAGTTTCAGGCAGTCTGAGCTACTACATCCCATTTAAACTTGTAGTAAAAGCATATTGTGGCTCTAAACTGAAGCTGGTTTTAGCATGGCTTATCATGCGCTGCTGTAGCAACCATCAGTCTCTAGGCAACTGAAACACATTGACCTCTTCATTGAACTGAGTGTAGCAGTACTTCAATTTAGCAACCAGAGACAATACTGATGGTGTTGAATGTGGATGGCATGCTGTCAGATGCATGGTCAGGTTTTTGCATGCATTCTAGTTTCATTTTTGTTTGTGTTGGAGGGCACATGTACATAGACCAAATTTATATAAAATCAGGTATTATTTTCAGAGTGTGTTCACAATTGAATGTACAATTCCTCATGAAATAATTCAGCACTCCACAGTGATGTAATAACTTTAGCCTCGGACTAAATTGCAGTTTATTAAAATTCTTGTTTTTTGATTCAAAGCATTTTATGAATTCAAAATATTCTATTTATATCTGTGCTTTAATCTGTACAAATCTAGAGAGCTTTGGGTAGATATTGTGAGCATGTTGATTTGGGAAACTGCTGAGGACACCTGCTGAAAGAGTTAACTAATTTAGTTAATTTCTGGTGTTTTCATTCTATCATTAAAATTTTATTTAGAAGAAAAAACCTTGGCCTATTATCCAGGAGAGCCTGCATAAGCAACAAAAAAATCTAGAAAGGATTCTGGCTCTCTACCCCTGACTATGTCGCATAGGCTTAGATATATTTGTCCAAATATTTCTAGATTGATTACTGGCTGTTCTTATTCCACAGCAACATCACTATCCTTATAATAAAAGTCTATGGAGTACCTACTGCCGGGATTGTCGACAAATTGAGGCATAATTGGTAAAGGAGTCCTTGAAATTAAGCATCACCGGAGTCTTAAATGTGGTTTTACCTGCCTTTCATGAAATGTAACAGACAAGAGAATAAATGTTTGTTAAATTTCATAGAAAGAACTGTAGAGAAGAACTTGAGGATACATGGAGCCAAGAGAGAAACAAGTGAGATTAAGTAATAGCTGCAGAAATTGGACAAAAATTGCAGTGCTCTGGTCTCTATAAAAAGGGAAAAACTGATGTTAGAAGGAAACATGTGTGGGTGAAAACAGTGGGAATGAATATCATTTATCTCATTGTTTATGGGACCTTGCTCTTGAAAGCTGGCTGCTGTATTTCTCTACATTACAACAGTGACTACACTTTAAAATTACTTCATTGGCTGTGAAGCACTTTGGGATGTCCTGAGGTTGTGAAAGGGGCTATGTAAATCCAGGTTTATTCTTTTTCTTGAACATAGGGTGATGATATTCTGTAAGGCTGACAAAGGACAGTGAAAGTAAAGAATAGATGACGGAATAATTTTGTGGAACAGGAACCAAAGTGGCACTTGGGCCACAGGTGCTTGTAAATGAATTGACCTGATATGATCAGTCTTTCATCTTTAGTGCACCAGTACTCGGTATTTTTTAATTGTGAAACCATATTTGTCAAAAGTTGACAAATTATAATGTTCTTTTGTCCTGGAGTTTTCCTCTGATATATATTCTCTTGTTAACGGTTCAGTTAATGTTTGAGGTAGTGATCAAATCTCTGATCTAGATCTGGACTGTGATGGAGAAGAATATACATGGAAATTAAATCTGAAAGGCAGCATATTTATATTTTAAGTTTGTTTGGCATGATTAAAATTTTTGGTCCAAGCTTTTACAATGCATGCTCTTTAATTATGCTCAAGACAAAGGCAAGACAAGCTTCCTATGCACTGAATCTTGATTTTGTGGGATATAAATTATTTTACATTTTTCTGTGTTTTTCAGCATGAAATCGGTGTTTCGCAAAACAATTTTGCGGTGCAACATCCTGCACTGGAAGTGCACACGTAAATGACCGCTATAGTATTGCTTAATTTTGTCAAATTTTGATAATGCTCTTGTGAAGCGCCTTGGACATTTTGCTACATCAAAAGTGCTAAAAAAATTGCAAGTTGTTAAGGCCTAATTCATAATCAAGTTATGCATGAACAATTTGCATTTTTTTGACCCCAAGGCGCAAAGTGCCCACAGCGCTTGGTTTGCCCTCCAGGCCGCTATAACCAGTGCCTGCGAAGAGATACTTGATCACTCAACTAGGAAACACCAGGACTGGTCTGATGAGAATGACCAGGAGCTAATAAACCACAATCACAGGGCAGTTCTGAACCTAAAGCAACAACGCAACTCGGGAGCAGGAAAGCAGCTCTACAGGTGGCTGAAGACCGAGGTCCATCAAAAAAACCCCGACCTAAAGAATAGATGGTGGATAGAGAAAGCACAGGAGATTCAGCAGTTGGTCGACAGCCATGCCGTGCAAGGATTCTTCACCATAGACAAGTCCACCTACGGCCCAAGCACCCAAGGCCCCACCCCACTGCTGGCCAAGAACAGGGAGACAGTCATCAAGGACACCTGAGGCCCGCTGGAAGGAGCACTTCAAAGATTTCCTAAATCGAGACTCTGCCTTTGACACGAGAGTCCTCGACTCCATCCTGCAGCATGCTACTCGCCACCATCTCAGCAAAACCCCAGTCCTGCACGACAAAGAAAAGGCCATCCGTCAGCTCAAGAACAACAAGGCATCAGGAGCAGATGGAATGCCCACTGAGGCACTAAAGTATGGCGGAGATGCATTATTGGCACGAATGCATGGCCTCATCTCTCTCATCTGGAAGGAGGATTGCATACCTGGAGATGCCGTAATCGTGACCATCTTTAAAAAAGGCGACAAGTCCGACAGTGGAAACTACAGAGGAATCTCCCTGTTGTTGGACACTGGGAAAGTCATCGCAAGAATCCTCCTCAACCATCTTCTCCCTGTGACTGAAGAGCTCCTTCGAGTCACAATGTGGATTCTGTCCACTACAGGGTACAACGGACATGATTTTCACGGCACGATAACTGCAAGAGAAATGCAGGGAACAGTACCAACCCTTGTACACGACCGCCTTTGACCTCACACAAGCCTTTGACACTGTTAACCGCGAGGGACTATGGAGCGTCCTCCTTCATTCTGGCTACCCCCAAAAGTTTGTCACCATCCTCTGCCTGCTCCATGACGACATGCAAGCTGTGATCCTGACCAACGGATCCACCACAGACCCAATCTATGTCTGGACCGGGGTCAGTCAGGGCTATGTCATCGTGCCAACCCTCTCCTCGATCTTCCTCGCTGCAATGCTCCATCTCACGCTCAACAAGCTCCCCGCTGGAGTGAAACTAAACTATAGAATCAGTGGGAACCTGTTCAACCTTCGTCGCCTCTAGGCTAGATCCAAGAATGTACCATCCTCTGTCATTGAACTACAGTACGCAGACGATGCTTGCGTCTGTGCACATTGAGGCCGAACTCCAAGCCATCGTCAACATCTTCACCGAGGCGTACGAAAGCATGGACCTAACGCTAAACATCCGTAAGATAATGGTCCTCCGCCAACCTGACACCGCCACAAAGCATTGCTCCCCAGTCATCAGAATCCACGGTGCGGCCTTGGACAATGTGGACCACTTTCCATACCTCGGGAGCCTACTATCAGCAAGGGTAGACATCGACGACGAGGTCCAACACCGCCTCCAGTGCGCCAGCACAGCCTTCGGTTGCCTGAGGAAGTGTGTTCGAAGAAGAGGACCTCAAATCTGGCACCAAGCTTATGGTCTTACAGGGCTGTAATTATACCCCGTGGACCATATACAGTAGACACCTCAAAATGGTGGAGAAATACAACAATCAATGTCTCCGCAAAGTCCTTCAAATCCCGAGAGGATAGACGCACCAACATCAGTGTTCTCGAACAGGCCAATATCCCCAGCATCAAAGCACTGATCACAATCGACCAGTTCCTTGGGCGAACCATATCGTCCGCATGCCTGACACAAGAGTTCCAAAGCAAGTGCTCTACACGGCAAGCGATCCCCAGGTGGGCAGAGGAAACGTTTCAAGGACACCCTCAAAGCCTCCTTGATAAAGTGCAACATCCCCCCCCAATACCTGGGAATCCCTGGCCAAAGACTGCCCTAACGTCTGAGGAAGAGCATCTGGGATAGTGCTGAACACTTAGAGTCTCGTCGCCGAGAGCATGCAGAAAACAATCGCAGGCAACGGAAGGAGTGTGCAGCAAACCAGACTCCCCACCCACTCTTTCCTTCAACAACTATTTGTCCCACCTGTGACCGAGACTGTAATTTCCGTATTGGACTGTACCGTTACCTAAGAACTCATGTTAAGAGTGGAAGCAAGTCTTCCTCGATTTCGAGGCACTGCCTCCTCGCTGCCATGCTCCACCTCACGGTTGATAAGCTCCCCCGCTGGATTGGAACTAAACTACAGAACCAGTGGGAAGCTGTTCAACCTTCGCCGTCTCCAGGCCAGGTCTAAAACCACTCCAACCTCTGTCGTCGAGTTACAGTACGCGGACAACGCCTGCGTTTGTGCACACAGAGGCTGAACTCCAGGACATAGTCGACGTATTTACCGAAGCATATGAAAGCATGTGCCTTACGCTAAACATTAATAAGACAAAGGTCCTCCACCAGCCTGTCCTCGCCGCACAGCACTGCCCCCCAGACATCAAGATCCATGGCGCGGCCCTGGACACCGTGGACCACTTCCCATATCTCGGCAGCCTCCTATCAACAAGAGCAGGCATTGACGACGAGATCCAACACCGCCTCCAGTGCGCCAGTGCAGCCTTCGGCCGCCTGAGAAAAAGAGTGTTTGAAGACCAGCCCCTCAAAACTGTCACCAAGCTCATGGTGTAATACCCGCCCTCCTGTATGACTCAGAGATGTGGATCATGTACAGTAGACACCTCAAGTCGCTGCCAGCAGTGATGTCTTCGCAAAATCCTACAAATCCCCTGGGAGGACAGATGCACAAACGTTCACGTCCTCCTCCAGGCCAACATCCCCAGCATTAAAGCACTGACCACACTCGATCAGCTCCGCTGGGCAGGCCACATAGTTCGCATGCCAGACACGAGACTCCCAAAGCAAGCGCTCTACTCTGAACTCGTCCGCGGCAAACGAGCCAAAGGCGGGCAGAGGAAATGTTATAAGGACCCCCCTCAAAGCCTCCCTGATAAAGTGCGACATTCCCACTGACACCTGGCCATAGACCGCCCTAAATGGAGGAAGTGCATTCGGGAGGGCGCTGAGCTCCTCTAGTATCGTCGCCGAGAGCATGCAGAAATCAAGCGCAGGCAGCGGAAGGAGCGTATGGCAAACCAGGCTCCCTGCCCACCCTTTCCCTCAACGACTATCTGTCCCACCTGTGACAGAGTCTGTGGTTCTCGTATTGGACTGTACAGCCACCTAAGAGCTCATGCTAAGAGTGGAAGCAAGTCTTCCTTGATTCCAAGGGGCTGCCTATGATGATGATTATGAATGCTGGTTCATTAAAATATTTAAATAGGGACCCTCTGGTTGAATTAGGAATCCTTCTGAACATTGGTGATTGGAAGCATTTCATTTACTAATTCTTGTGTCTGCCAAGAAAAACATAGCTTAAACACCTAGGAATCTGGCTGAAGCAGCAACATTTAAAGGGATCCCATCTCCTTTAATTTAAGTCTCTGGAAACATCTTTTACTGTGTTTTGGCAGTTTTTGAGAGTAAAACTTTGCAGCGTTGACTTGGCTGCAGTTGCACTGTTTGATTTCATCGACTGCAGGAGTACTGGCCTGTTGGAGAGCCAAAGAAGATGTCAAAGGAGGCCAGTCCAAAGAGGTGTTACAGTATGGGGTATTTCAGAATAGGATGTCTTACCTCTATATGACAGAGGCATAGTATGTGAGGAGGCTGTGCTTCAACAGTCAGGCAGTCATTGACCTATATCAGCTGTTGCAGCAGGAATTGGAGCCAAACACCATAACACACACAGCACTGCTTGTGGCTGTAAAGGTAACGGTGGCTCTCAACCTCTATGCGACAAGGTCATTCCAGGCAGCAACAGGTGACATCAGCAATGTCAGTCACTTTACTATTCATTAAGCAGATGATTGATGCTTTCTTCGCAATGAGAGCAATATATCACCTTCCCAATGCAGGCTGCTGATCAGGCTGGAGTGGCTTGATGCTTTCATATTGTGTCAGTCCTCAATCCCCCTTGTCTTCGACCCAGACCAACAGATGTCAGATTGACTTCTTGGAGACGGGGAGTATACCCTGTACATCTGGCTCATGACTCCTGTCAGGAACCCGGCCACCGATGCGGGGCATCGATACAATGAGAGCTACACCCAAACCAGAGCTCTTACTGAGCAAACGATAGATGTCCTTAAACCAAAGGCCTGGGTGCTTGGACCAATCTGGTGGAGGTTTGCAGTACAGACCCAAGCGAATCTTCAAATTTGTAGTGGTTTGCTGCATGCTGTACAATTATGCTATTCAGAGGGGCCAAAGCATGCAGCTGCCACAGAAGGAAGATGTGCAGGACATGGAGGAAGATGATGATGATGAGGAAGACCAAGGCAGAGCAGTGCTACCAGATTTGTAAGGCAACAAATTATTGAGGAGAGATTCTCCTAAGCAAGCGCTCTGCCCAGCACATGAACAGTCCCACCATTTGACTCACTCCTCACACCCATCTTCTGAATACCCTCCAACATTTCTACCTGATGTGGTTGTCGTCTTACCCAACTAGGAAAATGAAGACCAACATCAATGCAAAACAAATATAACCTCTACTTCACATTGTGGATTTTACAACTTTTTCTATCTCATAATATTGAACTGAAATCACTCTAGTGTAATGCTTTAATGTCTGGCCTCTGTGCTCCTTTATCTATTCTAGTGCTTCTCCAAAGTGGTTCCCCGTTGCACGAACCTGGGAGATGGAAGGCTGCCAATTATCCACTGAGAACAATTTAAATGGCCGTGATGGGTGACCTCGAGTAACTCTGGCACTTCAGGGCCCGGTTTCAGATTGCTATGTCTCAATGTCAGCCGGAGCAGTCTGAGTCAGCTGGCTGCGTGGAATCAAAAAGAGCACTGGGTCAGAGGCTGGCAGGGCAGCAGCAGGTGTGCTGTCATCCTGAGAAATGACACCATGAGCCTCTCCCATGGAGCCAATGCCACTAGCATGGGGCTGAATATCTACACTGCCTCTACTCTGTGTGAGAATAGTGAAGGAAACCCCTATCCATGCTCTCGTTCATGGATTGAAAGGCCGAGCAGATTTTCAACCCCAGAGCAATGATGGTGGCTGAGCTTCCATCAAAACTGTCACTAGTGACTCCATCATTGTGGGTCCTATTATGGTGTTCGTAGATCTGGTTGATTTTCAATACCAACTGGATAACTAATTTGAATATGCTTTCAATTATATAAGAAACATGGAGTAGGCCATACGACCTCTCAAGCCTGCTCCGCCATTCAATACAATCACGGTTGAACTGATCTTCGCCTCAAATTCACTTTCCTGCCTGTCCCCCATAACCCTTGACTCCCCTATAGTTCAATAATCTGTCTATCTCAGCCTTGAATGACTCCGACTCCACAGCTCTCTGGGGTAGAGAATTCCAAAGATTCACGACCACCTGAGAGAAGAAATTCCTCTTCATCTCTGTCATAAATAGGCGACCCCTTATTCTGAAAGTATGCCCCCTAGTTCTAGATTCCCCCATGAGGGGAAACATCCTCTCAGCATCTACCCTGTTAAGCCCCCTCAGAATCTTAAATGTTTCAATAAGATCAATTCTCATTCTTCGAAACTCCAATGAGTACAGGCCCAACCTGCTCAACCTTCCCTCATAAAACAGCCCCTCCATTCCAGGAATCAACCTCGTGAACTTTCTCTGGACTGTCTCCAATGCAAGTACATCCCTCCTTAAATAAGGAAACCAAAACTGTACGCAGTACTCTGGGTATGGCCTCATCAATACCCTGTACAGTTGTAGCAAGACTTTCCTACTTTTATACTCTCTCCTCCTTGCAATAAAGGCCAACATTCCATTTGCCTTCCTAATTACTTGTACCTGCATGCTAACTTTTTGTGTTTCATGTACGAGGACACCCAGATCCCTCTGTACCACAACATTTTGTAGTCTTTCTCCATTTAAATTATATTTTGCTTTTCTATTCTTCCTACCAAAGTGGATAGCCTCACATTTTCCTACATTATACTCCATCTGCCAAATTTTTGCCCACTCACTTAGCCTGTCTATATCCCTTTGCAGACTCTTTGTGTCCTCCTCACAGCTTGTTTTCCAACCTACCTTTGTATTGTCAGCAAATTTGGCTACAATACACTTGATCCCTCATCCAACTCATTAATATAGATTGTAAATAGTTGAGGCCCCAACCTCACTAGTTACAGTTTGCCAACCTGAAAATTACCCATTTATCCCGAGACTCTGTTTTCTGTTAGTTAGCCAATCCACTATCCATGCTAATATATTACCCCCCAACACTATGAGCTCTTATCTTGTGTAGTAACCTTTTATGTGCACCTTATCAAATGCCTTTTGGAAATCCAAATACACCAAATCTATTGGTTTCCCTCTATTCACCCTGCTCATTACATCCTCAAAGAACGCTAATAAATTTGTCAAACACTATTTCCCTTTCATAAAACCATGTTGACGCTGCTTGATTGTATCACAATTTTCTAAATGTCCTGCTACTACTTTTTAAATAATGGATTGCGGCATTTTCCCAGTGACAAATGTTAGGCTAAGTGGCCTACAGTTTTCTGCTTTCTGTCTCCTTCCTTTCTTGAATAGAGGCATTACATTTGTGGTTTTCCAATCCGCTGGGACCTTTCCAGAATCTAAGGAATTTTGGAAGAATGCATCCACTATTTCTGCAGTCACTTCTTTTAAGACCCTAGGATGCAGGCCTTTAGGTCCAGGGGACTTGTCAGCCTTTAGTCCCAGTTGTTTGTCTAGTACTTTTTCTCTAGTGATAATTGTTTTAATTTCCTCCCTCCCTTTTGCCTCCTGATTTTCTACCATTATTTTGATGCTTTTAGTGTCTTCTACCGTGAAGACAGCTATAAAATATTTGTTCAAAGTCTTTGCCATTTCTTTGTTTCCCATTATTAATTTCCCAGTTTCATCCTCTAAGGGACCAACATTTACTTTAGCTACACTCTTCCTTTTTATATACTTGTAGATGCTCTTACTGACTGTCTTTATATTTCTTGCTTTACTCTCATACTCTATTTTCTCCCTCTTTATTACTTTTTTAGTCATCCTTTGCTGGTTTTAAAAATTTTCCAAATCTTCTGGCCTACCACTAATCTTCGCAACATGTGGGCAAGTGAAAACTAGCACAAGTTGTGTCGGTTGATTTTTGTACATTAACCTGCTAACCGTGTAAACCATTTTATTCTCCGGTTTTTATTCAAACTAAAATATTTGGGGATTCATCATGCAAATAATGTTTTCAGAGGCAATTTCTGGAAATGTTTATAACAGGAAGATTCTCCAATTACAAGGGATGTTGTTTGCACATATTTCCCCCTCCCATCCACTTCCCAAGAGATGCAAGAATTGCTGACTGAATTTTATTAAGTAGCCATTTATCTATTTGTTATTCCAGTAAGACAGGGACACAGTGAAATGTGCATATTTATTTACACAGCTGTGGTATTTATTTGTTTAAGGAAAATGGTATTTTTCCAAGAACTAATTAGAAAGCAATATTTGCAGAGATCTATTAGAAACTTACAAACCAGCACTGCCAGTACTACGACCCCTCCCCCAACCATTGTTGTCAGAGCCTTGCTGCTGCTGATAGACTTCAAGAATCCACCAGTGAGGCAAATTCAACATTCTACTTTCCCCAGTTATCTCAAGCCCAAGGTGCTGCCAAGCCACAGAAACCCCCCTTCCTCAAACTATATTATTCTATGAATTCTCAGTGCCTTCATTCCACGATTAGAAAACTTGACTCCCACCCTATTGCCAAATCTGAAGACCGCACCTCCAGTGTTACCAAAGCCCAGGATCACCTCCCATTGCCACCAAGTCCCATACCCCCCCATAGCTAAACACCTGGTACTGACTCTAACCTGGTACATCTTTCTGTGTATCCTCAGCTTAAAAATAGTAAGAAAGAAAAATCAATTATTTAGTTGAAGCAATGAAAATGTGTATATATAACACACAATGAAAAATAAATTAATTCATGAGTATAAGAATAGTCAAGATTACTGGTTTGCAGTTTTCACAAAGAAAGCTGCAGAATTCAATCACTGAAATATTTACAAGTTCCAGAATACCATGCAATAAAAACAGAATTTGAGTTATTTAGTCATCGCTAGTCTGTGGGCCTGATAACACTGTACATCATGTGGCATAACATCCTTATTGTTATAATACATCTTCCAATTCGGCCTGTGCAATGCTACAGGAGATCTGCCAAGGTATATTATATTAAAAGTCTAGCATGCACTTCCTGTTGGCAGGTGTCATGATTTTGTCAAGCCCGGGGTAATGTGTGTTTTACTTTTAACAATCCTCCTGACACTAGGTGGCGCTGTTATGCCTCTAAACTGTATTTTTGAGACCTGTTGCTCCTGACTGTTGGTGCTGCCTATCCTTCCCAGGCCCATTTAGCTAATTTTTTGTTTTTACTTTTACATTTTCTATTCTTCTTTCCCTTCACTGCTGAAGTCTTCTGGCTACTGCGTCTACTTCTCACTGTTTCGGGCATAGTACCTACTTTCGCCCCCAATTCCCAGGCTACCTGTTTCCATTAGCAAACCAAGTCATCTCTGTCACTCCAAGTCCTGCTGGCTACTGCCAGTTTACCATCTGTTTACTGTTTATTTTTTAAATTGCTCGCGTTGGACTCTCATTCCATTCCAGTCCACTCATATGCAGTGGTGTCCCCCAGGGGTCGATATTAGGACCACTGCTCTTTTGATAAATATTTATGTCCTGGACTTGGGTATACAGGGCATAGTTTTACAGATGACATGGAACTCAGCTATTTGCAGAATTTAGGAGGATATAGACTGGTAAAATGGACAGACACATGACAGATGAAATTTAACAGGGAAGTGTGAAGTGATGCATTTTGGAAGGAAGAATTAAAGAAAAAGAAAGACAGATTTCCATTTATGTAGGACTTTTCATGACCACAGACATTGAAGTACTTTAGGAGTGTAGTCATTGTTGTAATGTAGGAAATGTGGCAACCAATTTGCACATAGCAAGCTCCCACAAACAGCAATGTGATAGTGACCAGATTTTATTTTGTGTCCCCCATTCTGCCAAGCTTCACTTGCCTTCTTCCTTGGTTGCTCTTTTTTCCTGCTCATGCTCTTTGCCAAGTTAACAAGTACATTTTCAATGCAGTATACACTGCAGAAACAGCCAATTTCCCAGCTTAGTGTTGAGAAACTAGTAAACAACAGCCACCAGACTGGGGTAGGAAGTACTGTGGCACAAATTTAAAAACTCTTTGTCTAAATGCACGTAGCATTTGTAACAAAATAGATGAGTTGGCGACACAAATAGATACAAAGGGGTATGATCTGATAGCCATTATAGAGACATGGTTGCAAGGTGACCAGGACTGGGAACTACATATTCAGGGGTATTTGACAATTCGGAAGGACAGACAGAAAGGTTACTGCACAAGATAAAAGTTCACGGGGTTGGGGGTAATATATTAGCATGGATAGAGGATTGGCTAACTAACAGAAAACAGAGAGTCGGAATAAATGGTTCATTCTCGGGTTGGCAACCAGTAACTAGTGGGGTGCTGCAGGGATCAGTGCTGGGACCCCAACTATTTACAATCTATATTAACGACTTGGAAGAAGGGACTGAGTGTAACATAGCCAAGTTTGCGACGATACATAGGGCTCAAAATTGCCCAGGAGTTGCTCCGTTTTTTTTTGAAGCAACTTGATTTTTCTGGAGTATCTTAAAAATCCCCATTTTGCACATTCAATTTGTGCCAGTTGAAGTGAGTTAGTTAGGATTTTTTTAGTTTTTTTTCAAAAGGGGGCGTTACCAGCCACCTGCGGCCATTTCGGCCATTTAGGTCACTTTGGACAGCTACTAGTTACTCCAAACTAACTTAGGCCAGCGTATGTGGCTACTTGTGGCCGCACAGAAAACCCTTGCGGAGAGTTAAGAAATCAGCACAGGGAGGGACGGGATGCATCGGGTACCACGTTACAGCACGCACACAAAGGCTGGGGGCAGGAGCTATTGTGCATGGGTGCACACTCCAACGCGCATGTGCAGAGCTGTCGACACTGTTTCTGGCGCAAGGCCCTAGCTCCGCCCCCCCCCCCCCCAATTGACTGGCCACGCCGCACCAAGCCGTGGGAGAGGCAACACAGCCTCCGTCGGCGCATCTTTGGTGAGTGTGCCGAAAAAGCGGGTGGGCCAAATTTGAGCCCATTGATGGGAGGAAAAGCAATATGTGAGGAGGGCACACAAAATCTGCAAAAGGACATAGACAGGCTAAGTGAGTGGGCAAAAATTTGGCAGATGGAGTATAATGTTGGAATGTGTGAGGTCATGTACTTTGGCAGGAAAAAAATCAAAGAGCAAGTTATTATTTAAATGGAGAAAGATTTCAAAGTGCTGCAGTACAGCGGGACCTGGGGGTACTTGTGCATGAAACATAAAAGGGTAGTATGCAGGTACAGCAAGTGATCAGGAAGGCCAATGGAATCTTGGCCTCAAGCTTAAATAAAGGGGACTACAAAGGTATGAGGGTAGAGTTAAAGTGGACTGGGAAAATAGACTAAAGTATGGGACAGTTGATGAGCAGTGGCAGACATTTAAGGAGATATTTCATAACTCATAACAAAAATATATCCTAATAAGAAGGAAAGACTGTAAGAGAAGGGATAACCATCCGTGGCTAACTAAGGAAATAAGGGAGGGTATCAAATTGAAAACCAAGGCATACAATGTGGTAAAGACTAGTGGGAGGCCAGAGGATTAGGAAATTTTTAAAAGCCAGCAGAGAATGACTAAAAATGTGATTAAAAGAGGGAAGATAGATATTGAAAATAAACTAGCACAAAATATAAAAACATATAGTAAGAGTTTCTATAGGCACATAAAAAGGAAAAGAGTGGCTAAAGTAAATGTTGGTCCCCTGGAGGATGAGACTGGGGAATTAATAATGGAGAACAGGGAAATGGCAGAGACGTTGAACAAATATTTCGTATCGGTCTTCACGGTAGAAGACGCTAAAAACATCCCAATCGTGGATAATCAAGGGGCTCTAGGGAGGAAGGAACTTTAATACTATCACTATCTCTAATGAAGTAGTACTTGGTAAAATAATGGGACTAAAGGTGGACAAGTCCCCTGGACCTAGGGTCTTAAGAGAAGTGGCAGCAGATGTAGTGGATGCATTGGATGAAATCAACCAAAATTCCCTGGATTCTAGGGCGGTCCCAGCGGATTGGAAAACCGCAAATGTAACGCCCCTATTTAAAAAAGGAGGCAGACAAAAGGCAGGAAACTCTGTTGTTGGGAAAATGCTGGAGTCTATTATTAAGGAAGCTGTAGCGGGACATTTGGAAAAGCATGATTCAATCGAGCAGAATCTGCATGGTTTTATGAAAGGGAAATCATGTTTGACAAATTTGCTGGAGTTCTTTGAGGCTGTAATGAGCAGGGTGGATAAGGGGGAACCAGGACACACACAATCTGCAAAGGGATATAGACAGACTAAGTGAGTGGGCAAAAATTTGACAGATGGAGTATAATGTGGGAAAATGTGAGGTTATCCATTTTGGCAGAAATAATAGAAAAGCGAATTATAATTTAAATGGAGAAAAATAGCAAAGTGCTGCAGTACAGAGACTTGCACGAAAAGTTAGTATGCAGGCACAGCAAGTAATCAGGAAGGCAAATGTAATGTTGGCGTTTATTGCAAGGGGGATAGAGTATAAAAGCAGAGAAGTCCTGCTACAACTGTACAGGCCACACCTGGAGTACTACGTACAGTTTTGGTCTCCTTTTTAAGAGAAGTGGCAGCAGAGATAGTGGATGCATTGGATAAGGGGGAACCAGTGGATGTGGTGTGTTTGAATTTCCAGAAGGCATTCGATAAGGTGCCACATAAGAGGTTACTGGACAGGACAAAAGCTCACGGGGTAGGAGGTAATATATTAGCATAGATAGAGGATTGGCCTAAGGAAGGATGTACTTGCATTGGAGGCTGTTCAGAGAAAGTTCACTAGGTTGATTCTGGAGATGAGCTGGTTGACTTATGAAGATAGGTTGAGTAGATTGGGCCACATTGGAGTTCAGAAGAATGAGAGGTGATCTTATTGAAACTTATGATAATGAGGAGACTTGACAAGATGGATGGAGAGAGGATATTTTCACTCAGGAGAAACTAAAACTAGGGGACATAGTCTTAGAATAAGGGGCCGCCCATTTAAAACTGAGTTGAGGAGAAATTTCTTCTGAGGGTTGTAAATCTGTGGAATTCTCTGCCCCAGAGAGATGTGGAGGCTGGGTCATTGAGTATATTTAAGGTGGAGATAGACAGATTTTTGAGTGATAAGGGAATAAAGGGTTATGGGGAGCAGGCAGGGAAGTGGAGCTGAGTCCATGATCAGATCAGCCATGATCTTATTGAATGGTGAAGCAGGCTCGAAGGGCCAAATGACCTACTCCTGCTCGTATTATGCTTATAAACATTTAGGCTAGGGTACAAGGGCACATAGGAGAGGCACGATGAAGATCAGGAAGCTTAAAGGGAAGATGAGGTGCAAGGGGATGAGAAGGAGGTTCGAGCATGAGGGAAAACAAAGAGGTAGAGTGTAAAAAATGAAGCAAGCAAAAGGGGGGAAAAGGAAGCGGTTGGAAGGGAAAGCATAAATAATGATTGTGTAGGGAAGATTGAGGTCAAGCTAAGGGGAGGGAGAGAAGAAAAAGGAATGAAAGATTGATGTTCCCTTCAAGCTGCATGGCTGCACAGTACTCTGCAGCTCCCGCGCAACTGGCTCACTGGCTTTTGAATGGTAAAAACCGCGCATATGCAGTATTTTGAATGGGCCGTGAAGCCCCTTAAAGGGGCCATGCACCCCCAAGAAAATTAAAGGGAACATTGGAGAGGTTGAAGGGATAAGTGAGGTAAGAGGAAAATGTGAGGGGGTTGAGGGAGAAAGTTAGTGGAAGGAGAAAAAAATGGAGAGGAAGAAAGCGAAAGGAAATGAGAGGAGAGGAGAGGAGAGGAGTGGGGTGGGGGGGGAAGGGGAAAGAGACTGCGGGCTCGGCCTTCTGCACGGTCACAATTCTGAACAAAAATATTAAGTCTAAGCACAGACTTTTGGGATAAACTTCAATTAAGGCATTAAAAGTCAATTCAATTGATAAATTTAATCATGTTATTGTGAAATATGTAGTTATTTGAATTATTTATTTTGTTTAAAACAGTATTTTGGACTGAGGAAATTTCAGTTACTGAGAAAAAAAATCAGGAAATAATTTTTTTCCAGAAAGCAACTTGAGTAATTTATGGGGACAAGATAATGCAGTGCCACCTTGTGACATGACGGATAATTGTCAGCGATCTGTATTGTAATTTAACACAAGGATTTCCGTTACATTGATACTTTGCGGTGGTACAAGTAAAGATTAAATGATTTTTTAACATCACAGTTCACATTAGAAATGTTGATGTAGCATTTTTCAATGTAAAATTGTAACACAAGTGTGTCATACAAATTATTTTTAAGTTTGCACATATATGTGTGTGTTCGAGTGTATATATAAATGGTGTGTCTCTTGTGGCATTGCCCTTGAATCATAGGATATACATAACAAGAATGAGGAACAGGAGTCGGCCATTCGGCCCCTCGAGCCTTCTGCACCATTCAATAAGATCGTGGCTGATCTTTGACCACAATTCCATTTTCCTGCACTATCGCCATATCCCTTGATTCCCTTAATATTCAAAAGTCTATTGATCTCTGTCTTGAATATACTCAACGACTCAGCATCCACAGCCCTCTGAGGTAGAGAATTCCAAAGATTCACCACCCTCTGAGTGAAGAAATTTCTCCTCATCTCAGTTCTAAATGGCTGACCCCTTATTCTGTGACCCCTTGCATTTACCCTGTCAAGTCCTGTAAGAAGAGTTTTGTATATTTCAATGAGATCACCTCTCATTCTTCTAAACTGTAGAGAATATAGGACTAGTCTACTCAATCTCTCAAGTGTGACACTTGCACAAAAATGTGCAATATATGCAAAATGTTTACTAGATGAAGGGAAAGGTAGATGAGAAAGAGTACAGTGTAGTGAAGTGGTAACGAGTAGTTTGGGTAGTATTTGGGACATTGAAAAGTTGTAATCAACATAAGCGGTACAGAGTAGTAAGAATTAGTTTAGAATAAGTGAGTAATTGTGAAGAGAATTGTTAGTATGTGGGGGAAAAGGTAGTAGATATAAACATTTAGAGCAGTTCAGGGAGTGGGTACTGAGTATTACATAGAATATACAGCACAGAAACAGGTCATTCAGCTGTACTAGTCTGCTGGTGTTTATACTCCACATAAGTCTCCTCCCATTCCATCTACCTCTTCACAGCCTTTCAGCATATCCTTCTGTTTCCTTTTCTCTCATGTACTCATCTAGTTTCCTTTTGAAAGCATCTAAGATATTTGTCTCAGCCACTTCCTGAGGTAGTGAGTTCCACATTCTAACCACTCTCTGAGTAAAGAAATATCTCCGTGTTTCCCTATTGGATTTATTAGTAACTCTCTTGTATTTATGCCCTCTAGTTTTGGATTCTCCCACAAGTGGAAACATTCTGTCCACATCTATCCTGTCCAATCCATTCATAATTTTAAAGAACTCTATCAGGTTACTTCTAAGTCTTCTCTTTTCGAAAGTCAAAAGTTTCAGCCTGTTCAATCTTTCCCAATAGCTATAATCTCTCATTTCTGGTACCATCCTTGTAAAAAAATTTTGCACTTTCTCCAGTGCTTCTATGTCCTTTTTATAGTATGGAGACCAGAACTGGGCACTGTACTCTGTGCGGTCTGACCAGGGTCCTATACATCATCATCACCATAGGCGGTCCCATGTATCGAGGATGACTTGCTTCCATGCCAAAAAGGGATGAGTTTACAGCTGAAGGACCTAATATTCCAGGTCCCGAACTACATGTTGAAGGGTGGAAGATGCCTGTGCATAGATTTTTTTAACGTGTGGTGGCTGTTGTACACCAGCCATCACATGGGCTTGACACAGCTAGGTCTTGGTCCTGTGGCAAGGATTAACGAAGATGACTGGAGACCAGCTCTGCTGCACGGACCAAGTGCACGCACACATTGCAGTGTGGGCTGGCCTGTGCTGCCCCTGGGCCCCGAACTCACGCCTCTGCTGGGCCCCGATCACACCACTCCTGTGCCCCAACCTCACTGCTCCTGTAGTACCTGTCCACACTCCAATCAGTGATCTGGACCTTAGTGACGTCCAATCCAGTCGCCCTCTTCACAGCCGTCGCTCTCCAGCACGCTCAGTACCTTGAAGTGATATACTCCTTTGAAGGCCCTTCAAAGGAGCAGTGTGCAGCCTTCGGTGCGGCGGCCCTGACCTACAATGACCATCAGCAGGTTGGGGCCTTCAAAGGAGCAGCATGCGGCCCAACCTGGCATTCGGCGCCAAATGCCGGTCCGATACAAGATTAACATAGCTTCACTACTTTTGAATTCTATACTCTTAGAAATAAATTCCTGTGCTTTGTTAGCTGCCTTAATTGCTTTGCTGACCTGTGATGCTGCTTTTAATGATTTGTTCACCTGTATTCCTAGATCCCTTTGCTCTTCTAACATCCAATATGGCAGGTGGCAGACATTCCATACTTAATGTGTGCGACCTATCATAATTGGTAAAGCCAGAAAAAGGCATTCTGGGTCTGCACTTGAAACAGGCGTTAGACCCTTTGCATATGCAAATATGAGACCTAACGACTGTTTGGGGCCCCATTGCAAAAGTAGCATTGCCAAAGGCTGCCGGTACCTGGCTGGCTGTGTTTAGGAAACCGTGGCCTCCATATGGCCTAACCAGCAGTCCCTGAAAGGGACCTCTGGAGACCGCCACCAAATAGTTAAGTTCGTTAAAATAAATTGACCTCAGTGTGATGCTGAGAGGAGTGCTCCTACTCCTCCCGGTTTCACTGCAGTGCCAAAGATCATTGCCAGGTCCTGCTCAGCCCCCTCCTGATGGTTCAAACTGGGCGAAGGGAACAAATTTCTAGGCCATAATCTCCAGTATTCTCAAAGGAACTACTGAATCTGCGTATCAATTTCTTTCCTTGGGGTAAAGAAAATCTATTTTTCTTTCAACCTTAGAAATAGTATTTTCATTGTCGGATGCACGCTATCTTTCAGATGCCACAGTAAACTGAGTCCCCATCTGCCTGTTCAGGTAGATAGAAAAGATTCCATGGCACAATTCAAAGAAGAGCAGAAGGGTTCTCCTAGTGTCGTCTTCAACATTTATTCCTCAATGAACTGGTCATTTATTTAATTTGCTATTTGTGGAACCTTTATGTGTGTAAATTGTATTCCGTGTTTGCCTACTTAACTACATTTCAAAATTAATACATAAATGCAAGTTTATTCTTGCAGCAGCTTTGATGGACCAACTCTTAGTTGTTTCTTCATTGATACGTCTGGCCTCATTATTTCTGCCCTCTCCTTACCAATTTGCTGATCATAGCATAGTTATTATGTTAACCAATAACTTACTTTTAACCAATAAGGGAATTAAGGATTACGGGGAGCGGGCAGGTAAGTGGAGCTGAGTCCACAGACCGATCAGTCATGATCTTGTTGAATGGCGGAGCAGGCTCAAGGAGCTAGATGGCCTACTCCTGTTCCGAATTCTTATGTTCTTATGTTACTGGATTAGTAATCCAGAGGCTTGGACTAATAATCCAGAGACGTGAGTTCAAATCCCACCACTGCAACTGGGAATTTAAATTCAATTAATTAAATAAATCTGGAATAAAAAGCTATTGTCGTAAAACCCATCTGGTTCACTAATGTCCTTTAGGGAAGGAAATCTGCCATCCTTACCCGGTCTGGCCTGTGTGTGACTCCAGACCTACAGTAATGTAATTGAATCTTAAATACCCTCTGAAATGGCCTAGCAAGCCACCAAACTGCTACAAAGACGTACTGCAGCAGTTCAAGAAGGTGGCTCACCGCCACCTTCTCAAGGGCAATTGGGGATAGGTTATCCTTTGCGAGCAATATCCATATCCCACGAATGAATAAAACATTTTTTTTTGCCTATTTTCTTATGAAAACCATTCATAATTTCGAACATCCCTATCAAATCTCCCTAAACCTTGTTTGTTCGAATGAAAAGAACCCCAGTTTCTCTAATCTCTCCTCATAACTAAAGTCTCTCATCCATGCATCATCTTAGTGGATCTCTTCCAAACACTCTCCCAAATCTTGATACCTTCTTAAAGTAGACCACCCAGAACTGGACACAATATTGTAATTGCTGTCCAACCAATGATTTGTATAAGTTTACTCACTTTTGCACAAATAAATTTGAGTTCTCTGATGGTTGGAATTAACATATAAAAAATGGCAACATAAAGAAGTGCAAATAAAAAAAATTGAATTATCAAGTAACTTGAATTAGCCAGTCTTAAAATAAGAGCAATAGAATGTAACTTTTCTTTTTAACATTCTATATATTTTTACAGCTTTACCAACATGTCCTCTTACTTTTAAATATTTGCTTATGAGCTTCTAAGTCTCTTGCTGCTTTATTCTTTTTAAAGTTTTACTGTTTAGCATATATTTTCTCTCCTTATTCTTGTTCCCAAAACCCCTTTTGAACATCCATGTACCAACATCCCCTGCATTTCCTTTATCAATACATCCATTATTTTCTGAATGAACTCTTGTTAAATTTGTCAGACATGTCATTTATAAATGTGTGTTGGCTGTCCTTGGGTTTGCTTCAGTAATTGATAATGCATATTATCAAGGCCTGGTGTATTTTCTCCTTTTGAGCTCTACAATTATTCTCTTTACTATGTACTTCCTTATCTATAGTTATCTATTTGCTCCATCATTTTCTCTTGTCATCTTTCATTCCTACTACCAGTCTTCTGTGATAACTGAGGAAAAATACTCTCATACTTTTATTTTTCAATACTATTTGGCCCTATCCTTTTACTTTTTAAATGTGTTTAGAATATAATTTACTATTTTCCTTTGTTACCTGCTGTCTTTCTTCATACTCTCTCTTAGCCTTTCTAATCTTTTTTTGTATCCACTCTAAATATTCTATACTCCACTTCATTTCATAAGAATATAAGAATTAGGAGCAGGAGTAGGCCATTCAGCCCCTCGAGCCTGCTCTGCCATTCAATAAGCTCATGGCTGATCTACCTCAACTCCACTTTCCTGCACTGTCCCCATATCCCTTGATTCCCTTGATATCCAAGTTCCTTTTGTGTTATCCCTAGATTTCATCATTTGTCTCTTTTTGAGGCTCATTTTACATTAAGAACATAAGAAATAGAAGCAGGAGAACACCTTACAGCGTATTTGTCGCCCTGCATTCCGAGCCTTGTCCCTGCAGCATGATTTCTCAATATATTTAAGCAAAGATGGATGAAACGTGTAATACTGAGCCATTAGACTAACAATGTCCCAGGTTTGATTTTTAGACTGTGCTGAGTTAGCTGATTTCAGCCTTGGTGGTAGTGAGGGTTATACAGTTAATCTCTGGGCCCAAATTTCCCCATGAGTTGCACTGTTTTTTTTTATGTAACTTGATTTTTCTGGTGCATCTTTTTAGTTGCAATATGGCCATTTAATTTGCGCCAGTGTAAGTGAGTTGTTAGGTTTTTTGTAGGTCAGTTTTTTTTTCAAAAGGGGGCGTTCCCAGCCACTTACACCATTTATGCCAATTTGGCCAGAAAAAAGTTATACTAAACTAACTTAGGGCAGCGTATGTGTCCACTTTTGTACGCACAGAAAGACCTCACTTACAGTTAAGGGATCGCCGCAAGTAACTACATTTAAAGCACCACCAAGCACCAAACAAAGCACAAAAAGTAATAAGCAATTAATGAACAAATAAAATATAAGGAACCCTGCCCCTAAAGCACCAAGACCAAAGTAATAAGCAATCAATAAATAAAAAATAAAAAAATAGAAGGAACCCTGCACCTAAAGCACCAAAATCAATCAGTAAATAACAAATAAAAAATAGAAGTCCTACCTTAGGGAACGCAGCGGGCCGCCGATGAGGGAGCCCATTTGGCTAGGGATGGCATGCTTCAACCCCTCCCACACAGCCTGCAGCGCGCATTTACAGAAACGGCCTGCCAGGAGCTACTGCACATGCGCGCAGACTGTAGCGCACATGTGCAGAGATCCCAGCACTGTTTTCAGCGCCAGAACCTGGCTCCGCCCCCAATCCATTGGGCCACGCTGCACCATGACGGAGGAGAGGCTGGGGAGCGGCCAGAATACGGAGGTCTTTTTTCGGCGGACAAAAGCGACACAGCTCGAGTGAGGGCGCAAGAAAAACAGGTTAGGAAAATTTGGGCCTAATGTCCCTGGACTGGGAAAAGAAAACACAAGCCAAGGTTTTTGCTCCTGATCACAATTCAGTGACTCTGAATAAAAAGTGTATGCATGAATATGGCATCAAGCTTTGCTGTAATGCATCTCACCATGGTTAAATAGCCTGTTGACACTCGTCGCCTCGGCTCATGTTAGTTGCTCGACCATTTGGGTGAATTGCAAAGGCCAGCCTGCACATGTGACTTTGCACTCCAGCCGTTGGGAAATTTTCTTGACAGTAAGAATGTAATAATCACCAAAAATGCAAATCCAATTGGTAACCAACCTACCATTAGTATCTTTATCTCTTTCTGATATATGGTCACAGCTTTTTGGTTGAATTAATCCAAAGCTTGAATTACAAATTTAGTTTTCAGCAGTACTGTTTTGGCATCTATTCATTTATTGTTTGCATCATCTGTTGTACCGTTTACCCCCTTGTGTTGTATATCTGCCTGCCAAAATGTATGGTGTTCTGGTCCTTCTACAATGCTAACTTACCTGCATAGTTTTATTGCATTTAAAAGGAATTGTAGGTTTAGACAGATATTATATTTCATTACAGACTGATTCTACACAGTTGTTTTAGTTAGGGTGGGGTATTGATGAACTATGATCCAAGAAGGGTGCAAAGTGCTACATATTGCATCTGGTTGTTCAGCCCTTCCTTGTGTCACTGTATGAATGAAGGAAAGTTCAGTCATGGTTTACCAAAATCTAAACCCTCCCCCTTCTTTATGTAAGTCCTTCTGTGGGCATTTCTGCATTAGGCTAAACAATGGCACTGAATATGTTAAGCCCCTAACAATTAGGGAGCAGTTTGGGGCATTGAATAATGTCGAATGATGCAATTGAACCTGACAGCTTCAACAGTCAGCCTGCTCATGGGACCTTAAAGTTGTTCACACTTGGTTTCATCTCTCATCACACGCTGAGTATTAAAACCCTGCTGGTGGGGAGCTCAGAAAGAAATGGGGCCGGTTGTCAGGAGATTCTGCTTAGTGCATAACTTGTATGAGACATTGGCTAAGAGAAAAATTACTTTTTTTTTCAGTGGCCATCAGTTTGTTTGTTTTATATTGATAATGCAATTATTTTTCTTGACAACATTCCCAAAAGGAGCTTCATTGATTTTGGTGCCTTATAAATTTGTATGTGCAACACTCTGCAACTTGTTGATGTACTATTTTATCTTAATGTATAAATAGAAAGAAAAAAAATTGCTGCAAATATAAAACAAAAAACATTCTGGAAGTATACAGCAGGTCTGTCAGTATATAAAAAGATACGATGAGTTAACAGTTTGGGTGTCATCCGTCATCAGAACATTCCTTTCTGTAGATACTGATAGACCTACTATGTATTTTCAGAATATTCTGTTTTTTTAATGTATTTTCAATTTAACCTGTAAAATAAAGAGATGTTAACTTCGGTTTGTGTATTGATGAGTAATTCCAAATTTCTTTTGGCAGGACTAAGAAAAAGATTTTTGAGCTGCTGGGATATATTTATTCATAGGAATGAGATATTTTTAATGCTTCTGATGCGTCTTGAGTGGCTGGTGTAATGCATACAACTGGGATTTCGACAGTCCATTTTTAGTACATTTTTAAAATTCTGTTGAAGAAAAAAGCAGTAGCCTTTACAATCATCTTCAACTATCTGAGCAACTCCATTAATGCTTTCTCTCGGGAACACTGCAGGATTTGTGATGTCATCAGGAATCCTGCAGCTTACATCAGGTTTCAACATGTGAAAGCCCCAGAGGTTGTATTTCTAAATGACAGGCTTAAGTTGAAGTAGGTAAACTGCTGAATATTAAAAAAAATATAAGGTTGATTGTTAAAAAAAAATTTGGTCTAGCCTTTTGATCCAGTGATACTGACCTGTTCAGTAAACATTCTTTCAGTTCTTTGATATCTGCTCTTTTGAGCTTAGTTACTTGTTGGAGATTGACTAGCTTTTCCGGATATTTCGTTCATAATAAGGGCCCACCGAAATTCTCTTACTGATTGCAATCAGATAAATGTGCACTGCCTCTGCTGGTTATGACAAGTATCAGCAGAACATTTAATGCCTATATTTGGAATTTCTTGAAAACTATTACTTCGGAAAATAAACCTTCCAATTTTTGTGATGAAAAAGCTTAAATTTCAAATCAGTGTGTGCCTTTATCCATGGCTGAAAATTGAACAAAGGGACATTGGCTCTTGACATCTTTAGACCTAATTATTTGCATTACGAAGATCTGTATATGAAATATCTCTCAGCTATTTACATTTGTCTAGTTCAAGCTCTAATGCAGGTGAAGAATTGTCAATATTGTAATTTTATTAATACAATTATTATATTCTACTATACAAACAGTACTCTTAAATATGTCCTGGTTGATTCCATGTTTTATGACTGTTTTATTTGATCATTTTGAACAATTATGCATTCTGTTCATATTGATTTGGAAAGAAATACAATTTTGCATATAATTTAAAGCTACAAAATGTTTCCGATTACAAGTTACTTCAAAATATTCCTACTGATTGTTGCTTTTAATTTGTTTGTTTGCACGAAGTATTTCTTCCTTATCTTAACCTTTAGTCAGTAAGTGACCAATTAGTAACCATATGTATTAATTACTCCCAACTTTCCATATGCAGTACTTTCTACTGAGTTATAAACACGTTTGTGAGAAAAGCTTAGTGTTCTGGCTTGCAGGTAGAGAGTCCAGTAAAATTCTTGTTTGTAGATCTGATAATTACCATTTTCCAATTTGTTCTTGTAGACTAGGGTCAACACCTTCTGCATGAAGGTCATGTTGCAAGTTTCACATTTTATAAAAAGAAAGTTTCTGCTCTTTTGAACCTATTGTGTATGTTGTATTTTTGGCTTCTACTGTAATAGATAATTTTGTTTGTCAAATACACTTTACCACCATTACTGCTAAAAGATTTGCTAAGGGATGCTCCTTTTTTAGCAATCCATAATCTGTTAATAAACAGTAGCATTCCCTCTGTTAGTGAATGGAATAGAAGTAATAGTGCCTGTAAAATGAGGAGATAAAGACTTCATATTGCTAAATAGATCAAGGAAAGAAGAATTTGGGAAAGAAGGAAGCAAGGGAATTACTGATAGATGAAGGTGGATGAAATACAAATAAAAGAACTGATAAATTATATATGAGAATGAAGTAAAAGAACGTATAAACTGAACAGCAAAAAGCAAGAAAAAGAACACGAAAGGATTTAATAAAATAAATAACCACTTTTAAAAATGTTAGACAAAGAAGCATATAAAATTACTAAAAATATATGAACATTTAGGAAAGATATTGGGTTACCAGAAACTGATTTAGTTTAACTTTTTGTGCCTTTTTTAAAAAAAAAAGTAGCAACTTTGTAAAGACCTGAAATGTTTGTGGTAATTTTTAAAAATGTAGTTTTCGTCAGAGTTGATATCCAAATGTGTATGTTCTAATCCAATAGATTATGGAAACTTTCAACACCTGTTTGTTGCTCCAGGTAGTACTTTTTGTAGTATCTGTCTTTCTAGTCACGCTTCAATATCACATTGTCACTTTGTGTTCACTTAATACAAGTAACTTTTTAGAGCCTTGGTAAATGCATGCAAGGTAAGTATTTCTTCACTGAACTGGATTATGCAAGAATTTGGCCAGCAATAGCTGCTTGATGTGTTTAAGGGTTCATTTTTGCTTGTTTGGCTTCAGTCCCAGTAGAGGCCTTCAGAATTGTGGTTTGCAACATGAATGAATACAAACTTTGGAAGAGCTCACTAGTAGTAGTGTTGGCTGACTGCCAGAATTACAGTTACTCAGATGGGGTCATAGCAGAGCTGTGATTTATCGTTTAGTTCTACATTGTGAAAAACACATACTTGTGATGCCTTTTTGCTTCCAGAAGAGGCTTGTTTGACATCCAACTTCATCAGAAAAGGAAGTAATGGAATGATTTGCAGGTTTGCTAATGATTGAGCATAGCAAAGGAAACGTGGCTTTTAGTAGCTAAACTAGAGTTGGAAGTCGGACCTTCTGACCTCTGCAGACAGCCTGTGATGTGGAAGACTTGAGCATTTGTGAGACATCTGTTGTCTACCTGCCCTTATTTCATAAATGGTTTAATAAGATTAAATAATTAGTAGGATTACCACATGGTCAGCATGCTGCTAAGTCCCAGTATTTGTGACTAGGCTGCACACATGTGGTGTGCATGAAAACTGGAAACCACTATTACACACTGTAACAGTGAATGAGGTGAAATTTCATTTTTCTTACGACTGGTATTGATTGAAATGTTTAGAAAAATGTTAGGATTGCACCTTTCGGTAATTCTACAAAATTAATTTTCTTTTTTTTTTAAGTTCAAGTTTCTGCTGTGGGAAAGGATAAAGCTTAATAAATTAGCATTTTGGATATAGCTATAAATTCATCTGTTTTGAATGGTTTTTAAACAGAGAGTTTGATGCAGAAATATTTTTTCCCCTGCTGTCCTGAAGATGGTCACAGGCAGTTTGGTATATCACCCAGGTCATTCTTTGTGAGGCAAGACGATAGGTGCTCACAGGCTATTTCAGTGTAGGAGATATCACAGGCATTCCTATTTGAGCATTGCCTATTTAAGTGCTTTTTCCATCGGGGTTCACAGCAGTAATTAAGAGCAGGTATCCTTGAAGATTATTTTTGTTTCTTAACACAGGAGCTTGGGCATTTGCATCTACTGCTGCCCTGTTGAGATCAGCTAGGTCAGCACAGATTAGAATATTAAATCTGGGACTTTCCTGGCCCCTATAGCTCAGGACCACACCATGCAATCATTTATCCAATGAGCGATCTATTTTTAAACTTATTGTCAGCAAATAATAGTATTTTGTTAAGATGACCATATGAAATTGGTCAAACTAAGATTTTAGTTATGGGGGTGGGAGGGAGGGGCACTTAATGTGCTGAAGTCAGGGTCATCTGCAATGCGATTTTAACTCCAGACATAAGGATACCTGCATGGTGCCAAAGCCGCCAATGAAGCCTGGTTGGAAGCAGGAGAGTGGCCAGAAAAGATCAAGGTAAGTATATAAAAGAAAATTCTGTGAGGATTTCTTTTGGTCTCGAAGAACCAGGTGTATTCCCGCGGGCTCAGCAATAAATCAGTGGGCCTCCCCAGTGTTGGCCTTTATCTACCTTCCAGCACCAGTATCTGTTTGGAACTGCTTCCCAGCACTAACCTTATACCAGGGACTGTTCCCTTGTTTTCCTGGCGTAAATTGCCGCTCCCACCTACCGGCCTTGATGTAATTCCCACCAGCTTCAGACAGGAGTTAGTTCAGAACAAATCAAATGAGGCCCGGCCCGACAGTTAAAAATGGCTTGGGTTGTACACTCAACTCTATAGGCGGTTTCCTGCCTGCCCTGCACCCAACCCACCCCTAATGCACCACAATTTAAAATAGGGACTATAGAATTAATTGTACTCGTCACTATATGAATTATTTGCAGTTAGTTTTTTTTCAGCCTCCATGTTTTTTCTCTCATGGAAACCTGTAAATATACTTGTATACTGTGGGATAGACATTTTGGGATGTTATTTCATAGAATGTCATAGAATTATACAGCACAGAAGGAGGCCATTCAGCCTATCGTGTCTGTGGTGGCTCTTTGAAAGAGAGATCCAATTAGTCCCACTCCCCTACTCTTTCTCCCCATCAAGTATATATCCAATTCCCCTTTGATAGCTTCTGTTGAATGTGCTTCTACCAACCGTGGCTAACAAGAGAAGTTAAAGATAGTATTTGATTAAAGGAAGAGACTTATAAAACATTGCCAAAAAGAGCAGCAAGCTTGAGGATTGGGAGGATTTTAGAATTCAGCAAAGGAGGACCAATAAATTGATATACAAAGGGAAAATAGAATATGAGAATAAACTAGCAAGAGACATAAAAACAGGCTGTAAAAGTCTCAATAGGCATGTAAAAAGGAAAAGAATAGCAAAAGTAAATGTGGGTCCCTTACAGGCTGAGACAGGAGAAATTATAATGGGGAATAAGGAAATGGCAGAGAAATTAAACAAATACTTTGTATCTATCTTCACAGAAGATGATGCAAAAAACCTTCCTGAAATAGTGGAGAACCAAGGGTCGAGCGAGAATGAGGGATTGAAAGAAATTAGTATTTAAAAAAAATAGTACTGGAGAAATTAATGGGACTGAAAGCCAACAAATCCTCTGGCCCTGATGGTCTATATCCTAGGGATTTGAAGAGGTGGCTAAAGAGATAGTGGCTGCATTGGTTGTCATCTTCCAAAATTCCATAGATTCTGGAATGGTTCCCGCGTATTGGAAGGTAGCAAATGTAACCCCACTATTTAAGAAAGAAAGGAGGGAGAGAGAAAACGGGGAACTACAGACCAGTTAGCCTGATATCAGTAATAGGGAAAATGCTAGAATCTATTATTAAGGACATGGTAACAGGGCACTTAGAAAATAATAGCATTGGGCAGAGTCAACACGGATTTATGAAAATAAATCATGTTTGACAAATCTGTTGAGTTTTTTGAGGTTGTAACTAGCAGAATGGATAAGGGGAAACCAGTGGATGTGATGTATTTGGATTTTCAGAAGGCATTCGATAAGGTGCCACACAAGAGGTTATTAAACAAAATTAGGGCTCATGGGATTGGAGGTAATGTACTAGCATGGATTGAGGATTGATTAACAGACAGAAAACAGAAATGAATGGGTCATTTTCAGGTTGGCGACTATAACTAGTGAGGTACCACATGGATCAGTGCTTGGGCTTCAGCTATTCACAATCTATATTAATAATTTGGATGAGGGGACCAAATGTAATATATCAGAGTTTGCTGATGATACAAAACTAGGTGGGAATGTAAGTTGTGAGGAGGATGCAAAGAGGCTTCAAGAGTATATAGCCAGCCTAAGTGAGTGGGCAAGAACATGGCAAATGGAATATAATGTGGAGAAATGTGAAGTTATCCACTAGTAGGAAAAATAGAAAAGCAGAATATTTTTAAAATGGTGAGAGATTAGGAAGTTTTGGTGTACAGAGGGACCTTGGGTGTCCTTGTACACGAATCACTGAAAGTTAACATGCAGGTACAGCAAACAACTAAGAAAGCAAATAGTATGTTGGCTTTTATTACAGAGGATTTGAGTATAAGAGTAAAGATGTCCTCCTGCAATTATATAGGGCCCTGGTGAGAGACCACACCTGGAGTATTGTGTACAGTCTTGGTCTCTTTAGCAAAGGAAGGATATACTTGCCAAAGAGGGAGTGCACCAGTGGTTCACCAGACTGATTCCTGGGATGGAGGTGTGGGGGGGGGGGATTGTCCTATGAGGAGAGATTGAGTAGACTTATGCCTATATTCTCTAGCATTTAGTAATTGAAACATACAAAGCTCTTACAGGGCTTGTCAGGGTAGATGCAAGGAGGATGTTTCCCCTGGCTGGGGTGTCGAGAACCAGTGGTCACAGACTCACAATAAGGGATCAGCGATTTAGGACTGAGATGAGAAATTTCTTCACAGTGGGTGGTGAATCTCTGGAATTCTCTATCCCAGAGGGCTGTGGATGCTCAGTCATTGAGTATATTCAAGACAGAGATCGGTAGATTTTTGGATATTAAGGAAATCAAGGGATATGGGGATAGGGTAGGAAACTGGAGTTGAGGTAGAAGATCAGCCATGATATTGAACGGCGGAGCAGGCCAGAGGGGCCAAATGGCTTACTCCTACTCCTACTCCTGCTCCTATTTCTTGTGTTCTTATGTAATGCATTTCAGATAGTTAACAACACGCTGCATAAAAAAAGTTCTCCTTATTGCCCCCCATGGATTTTTTTGCCAATGATCTTAAATCTGTGTCCTCTGGTTACTGACCCCTGCCAGTGGAAACAGTGTCTCCCTATCTACTCGATCAAAACCCCTCGTAATTTTGAACATCTCTATTAAATCATCCATAATCTTCTCTGCTCGAAGGAGAATGATCCCAGCTTCTTTAGTCTCTCCAAATAACTCAAGTCCCTCATCCCTGGTACCATTCTGATAAATCTTCTCTGCACCCTCTCCAAGGCAATATGTTACAGTCAATTGTACTCTCTAAATGAGTTTAAAAATGGCCCTGGAACAACGAGTATAATTATGAATACACAAGATGTTCCTGTTGTACACTCTCATTCAACACGCAATCTCTGCAGCTTACCGCATCCTATTTTAGCAGTATTTTGTTCCCCTTTAAGAATACAGTTTTTGCACCCATTTGTACAGAAAATTGAACCCCATTAATTACACACTTTAAATTAAACTAATAGCAAATATTTTTCAATCTTATTCTTACACCATCTAGTGCTGGAATCTGAAAAAAAATAATGGCCAATACAAGAAAGGCAAGCAAATTACGACTTTGTCAAGCTCTTTCTGGGCTGAATTTTCCCCAGTGATTTGCACCGTCAAAAATTGTGCGCCAGTGTAACTCAGTTAGTTACGATTTTTTTAGGTTAGGTTTTTTTACGTAACCTGATATCTGCACCAGTTTTTCACAATTATGCAAGTTTGGCCAAGTTACAATTCTCCTAGGACAGCGTATGTGACCACTCCCAAGAACCCTTCTGGGCACTTGAGAAAAACCAGCGCACATCAAAAAATCGGCGCAGAGACATGCCATTGTTTTTAGGTGAAGTTTTGGAGGGAGTCAAGAACACACAAATGCATCATCAAACTTACATTTTTCCAACTGAAAATGCAGAAAATGGAAGTTTCATGCGAATCTTTAAGTTTGGATTTTTTTTTTTAAGTGCCACACCACCACCGAACATCTCCAAACCGGGCTCGAGGGTCAGAGCGTGGGCCGACAGAATCGGTCCCTTGTCCAGACACGGACTTGAGGCTCGGCTTGAAAAGAAGCCGGGGGGGGGTGCGGGGGAGGTGATCGGAGGTGTGGAAGCTGAACTGAAAGGATGAGAACCCTTCCACTATGCCACTATGCAGCAAGCAGCATCAGATGAAGCACGGGGGTGTGGGACGCGGTGTTGCCCGATCTAAGCAAGCCCATTGCGCATGCTCAGAACTGGGTATGGTCCATACTAAGGCTTCGACCTTGAGGAGAGAGACAATAAAGAAACGTGTCCTGCCTGTCGTTTTGAGCTTCTTGCACAGGTACAATTTAATCATTGGGGCAATACTGACAAAAAATGCCATACCTCTTGCAAGCCTTCTGCATGATGGTGCTGCGGAGGAGATAATTGATTCGACGTCATCGCACGTAAGATGACGGGCAGGAAGCCTTACCCATGTCGGCTATATCGCGACAGGCATTCATACCTGCACCTGAGTGATGCAGACTGAGAAGGCTGCATTTCCACAAAGAAGTTGTAACCGAGATCTGTGAGTTAGTAAAAGCAGACCTGCAACCTAGAAGCGTCAGGAGGACTGCTTTGTCAGTTGAAGTGAAGTTTACAACTGCACTTTCATTTTATGCATCTGGATCATTCCAGGTGACAACTGGGGGTGTGTGCGCCATTTCTCAACAATGCAACACATCTGCATTCAGTAGGTGACTGCTGCATGATATGCCCGGAGAAATGACTACATAAAGTTCTCCATGACCGCCCAGACAATGCGTGAAAGGGCTGTGGGCTTCTCTAGGATTGCTGGCCTCCCAAAGATACAGGGCTGCATTGATTATACCCACAGCGCCTTGCGAGCACCTTTGGAAGATTCCGAGATGTACAGGAACAGAAAAGGCTTCCACTCCGTTATTGTGCAACTCGTGTGTGACGACATGTATCGCATCATGTCAGTTGATGCAAGATACCCTGCGAGCACCCATGATACGTTCATCCAACGCGAGAGTGCTATATCTGCCATGTTTCAGCAGCAGTCAGAAGGACAGAGCTGGCTACTGGGAGACTGGGTACGGCCTTGCCACCTGGCTCATGATGTCCCTGCGCGTAACCCGGACGGAAGCTGACCGGGAATACAACATGTCGTACATTGCGACACGCAGAATAATAGAGGACCATTGGCATCTTGAAACAGCATTTCCGATGCCTGGACCATTCCGGAGACTACTTGCAAAACTCCCGAGATTGTCGGTTAATCCACTGTTGTGTGCTGCATGCTGCAAACTTAGCCATCATGAGGCAGCAGCAGCTGGTATTAGGAGACTCACCTGAGGTGAGAGTGGCTGATGATGAGGAGGAAGATGCAGATGATGAGGACAAGGAAGCCACGCAACTACCTGAACCCGGAGCACGATGGCAGAGGAGGGTGGCCTGCCGTGCCTCGAACGATTGCTCGAGCCTTGTGCCAGCAGCTCATCCGTGAACACTTTGCTGCCTGAAGCACACAGCGGCAACTATTCCACATGGACTATGTTTACTGTTTGGACCTGTTCCATAATGTAGTGTTGTGTTAATGGAACAAATAATGGAAATGATTCAGTTATAATTTAAAATATATTTTATTCAAAAGTTTAACAAACATTTGTTTGTATTTAACTTAACTTTCATAACAATATTCTTATATCAAACTTTAAAGTTTTCAGTCAAGATCACTTACAAACTTTTAAGCTTGTAAATTGACATAACTTAGAAAAAACTTCTAATTTGAGAACAGTTACAACAGTACCACCAATAATAACAACAACAGCAGCAGCAGCACTTTGTTCTAAGATCGCCCACTGTGGTTGGTCTTGTTAACTCTACCCCTGCCTGCAGGCAGTGGCGCAGCGTTTCTCGGGTTGGTAGCAAGCTTATTCTTTCGAACAGCTTAGGTAATGCGCATTTCTTGAGGGGGGTGGGGGTGGGGGGGGCAGGCAGTAATGTGGTAGGTCTGGCTTAGGCCTCTTCAGAGGCTGGTCTGGGGATTGGAGTGGGAGTGGCAGTTGATTTTGTCAATGGGTGCGGTTCCCGTATCGCAACAGCTAACTCAGACATTTCCTCCCTCATGCCCTGACAGTGTCTCAACTACCTGCGACATTCCCTCCCTCATGTGCACAACAATGTACCTGCTGCCTGAGACACTCACTCCCCTCATGTTTCCGGACAGTGTTCCCATTTCTAGTGTTACTTCTCCTGACAGTCCCGATACCTCATCACCCATCCCACTGATGGTGTCCAGGAGTGATCGTGTAAGGTCAATGCTCTCCACACTCATTGCCATCATCTGAACCACATCTGTTAGATCCTGCACCTCTGGAGAGTGCTGTCGAGCTCTCCTTCCTCTCCTCACCCTGGGTGTACCTTGCTGCATCCCATTGGGACCCACCGTCTCGGACGGTGGGACCCTGGTTGTGCCTTGCTGTGTACCCCAATGGAACCCCAGCCTCGGACTGTGGGAAACCATGGAATGTCCCAACACAAGTACCACAGGAAAGGGGCTGGCACCTCAATGGGCGGCACCTGCACCTCCTCCAAAGTGAGTATAACAGTGGGGGCTTGATCCATCCCCTCCCCCTGCCCTTCACCCCCATGCTGGATCAGTGCTGGGACCCCCAACTATTTACAATCTATATTATCGACTGAGTGTAAAGTAGCCAAGTTTGCTGATGATACAAAGATGGGAGGAAAAGCAATGTGTGAAGAGGACACAAAAAATCTGCAAAAGGACATAGATAGGCTAAGTGAGTGGGCAAAAATTTGGCAGATGGAGTATAATGTCGGAAAGTGTGAAGTCATGCACTTTGGCAGAAAAAAATCAAAGAGCAAGTTATTATTTAAATGGAGAAAGATTGCAAAAGTGCCGCAGTAAAGCGGGACCTGGGGGTACTTGTGCATGAAACGCAAAAGGATAGTATGCAGGTACAGCAAGTGATCAGGAATCCAATGGTATCTTAGCCTTTATTGCAAAAGGGATGGAGCATAAAAGCAAGGAAGTGTTACTACAGCTATATAAGGTATGGTGAGGCCACACCTGGAATACTGCGTGCAGTTTTGGTTTCCATATTTACGAAAGGATATACTTGCTTTGGAGGCAGTTCGGAGAGAAGGTTCACTAGGTTGATTCTGGGGATGAGGAGGTTGACTTATGATGACCTCTACTCATTGGAATTCAGAAAAATGAGAGATGATCTTATCGAAACGTATAAGATTATGAGAAGGCTTGACAAGGTGGATGCAGAGAGGATGTTTCCACTGATGGGGGAGGCTAGAACTAGAGGGTATGATCTTAGAATAAGGGGCCGTCCATTTAAAACAGGTGAGGAGAAATTTCTTCTGAGGGTTGTAAATCTGGAATTCACTGCCTCAGAAAGCTGTGGAAGCTGGGACATTGAATAAATTTAATACAGAAATAGACAGTTTCTTAAACGATAAGGGGTTATGGAGAACGGGCAGGGAAGTGGAGCTGATTCCATGATCAGATCAGCTGTGATCTTACTGAATGGCGGAGCAGGCTCAAGGTGCCGTATGGCCTACTCCTGTTCCTATTTCTTATGTTCTTATGCTCTTGGTCTGGAAGGTGGGATTGGAAGATGTTCTCCTTCAGGCTTGTCCACGTCTGAATAATCTGCATCGTCAGGGTTGTTCTCAAGTTCTGCAAAATATAACAGAACAGACAAATGGTTAGCAATCGAGAAGGGGGCAGGGTGGGTGGCATGAGTAGGCTCACAGCGCAGGCAGCAGGCTGATTTGAAGGACCACGATGAAAGTTAGCACATTGCATCAACTGAAGCATAGCTGACGGAGACATCCCCAGGAACCGAAACATGGCTAGTCTGCGCAGTACTTAACATTTAGCAAAGCCAGACTCTGGAATTTGCAGGGCTTACTATCTCCCGCGAGTGTGAGCCAATGTTGTGCAGTGGTGGTTGCTCTTCTCCAGGCAGGACCCATCAAAGCAGCGACCCTCTCTTCCAATTGTGTCAGTGGCTGCAGATTTGCCAGACCCCCTCCTGTTCGAGTTGTTTCCCGTTTGTTGTGTGCCATCTTCCTCTGCAAAGATGAAAATGTAATTATTTAGGGAGGGAGTCTTTTTGTTGGGTGGAACATATATACAGCTGGTCACATTTACAATTGCAATCCACTTCTTTTTGTACTGGCCTCCAGACCTCTGGGTGGTCACCATTGCACAGTAATCTTCTACCAGTTGGTTCCAGCGTTTCTTCATTTCTTTTGGTGAAACCTTTAAGTGACCTCTGCTGGTGCAGGAGAGGAAGGGAAAAAGTTTACCGTAAAAAATAATAAATAAAATAAAATAAATTGTGGAACAGCGCAGCTTAGTTTGCATCTCTCTACATAACTTGCTACTGGGTGGTGTGGAAGAATGGCTTAGGTGATTTGTCTGATGGTATATTTGTTCACTGCTATACAGAAAAAACTGTCGATCTTCACAGCAGCACAATTGAAACTGGGAACTCACCAGGTAGAGAAGAGTAGGCACAAACTTTTCTCCAACCATTCGGTGGTGCAGCTCTTCATAATTTTATTGGATTGACAGCTTTAGATTTGTCCGTTACAGGTGATTTGTGTCTCTCAATTTTTTATTTTATGTCTGTTTCTAATTGTGCTGTATTACTTCCTCAACAGGCAAGTGCACTACCTGGATCTTCTTTTAATCTTGCACCATCTCACATGTTTGGAAATCGATTAAATCCCAACTCAGCGATGGCAGCTCTTATTGCACAAACTGAGACCAGTCAAGCAGGTAAGTTTGAAGAGAGTTGGAAAGGGCAGGAGAAATATAAATGGCAAATGATTTCTAGTTTTTTTTTTAAAAGATATTCTGTTATTCCCAACTAGTTTTTCACCAGAAGTTGCTTACTGAAGAATTTAGTATTGCACGGAAATTTTAAAAATACACTCGGCATCAAATGGCCAGCCTTTACCAGTTTATACTAGTTATCTTTTCAAAATCCCTGCAGATAATGGAAATGACTTGCATATATGCTGTAAACACTTTCAAAAATATATTAAAAATTATTAATTTTATTCAGTGCAGATTCAAGAGAGTACAATGTGACTGTGCAGAGATAGCATCACCTTTATAAATCATGTGGCTTGTACAGAACGAATGCAGATTTGATTTTGGAAATGCTAGAAATACGTCTTTTCCAGGTTTCGGTGGTTTTATAAAAACGGAAGTGTGGAATGCATAGAACAAAGCATAAAAAAATGGGAAAATGAAGAGCTGGCATAAATCCTCACACCTTGTGCTTAAACTTCAGGGCCAGTGCAATAGCCGATTTTTGGTGACTGTAATAGTAACTTGTATTTATATAGTTCCTTGAATGTAAAAAAAAATGTCAAGGTGTTTCAAAGAGGCTTAATTAGACAAAATGATGAAAAGGAAATACTAAGAGGGATGACCAAAAGCCTGGTGAAAGAAGCAGGTTTTAAAGAGGGCCTTAAAGGAGGTGAGGGATTTGGAGATGTGGAGGGGTTTAAGAACATAAGAAATAGAAGCAGGAGTAGGCCATTTGGCCCCTCGAGCCTGCTCCGCCATTCAATAAGATCATAGCTAATCTGATCATGGACTCAGCTCCACTTCCCTGCCCGCTCCTCTCAACCCTTTACTCCCTTACCGCTCAAAAATCTGTCCATCTCCGCCTTAAATATATTCAATGACCCAGCCTCCACAGCTCTCTGGGGCAGCGAATTCCACAGATTTACAACTGTCCGAGAAGAAATTCCTCCTCATCTCAGTTTTAAATGGGCGGCCCCTTATTCCAAGACTATGTCCCCTAGTTTTAGTTTCCCCATGAGTGGAAATATCCTCTGCCTCCACCTTGTCGACCCCCTTCATTATCTTAAGTTTCAATAAGATCACCTCTCATTCTTCTGAATTCCAATGTGTATAAGCACAATCTACTCAACCTATCTTCATAAGTCAGCCCCCTCATCTTCGGAATCAACCTAGTGAACCTTCTCTGAACAGCCTCCAATGCAAGTATATCCATCCTTAAATACGGAGACCAAAACTGTACACAGTACTCCAGGTGTGGCCTCACCAATACCCTGTCCAGTTGTAGCAGGACTTCTCTCTGCTTTTATACTCTACCCCCCTTGCAATAAAGGCCAACATTCCATTTGCCTTCCTGATTACTTGCTGTACCTGCATATTAATGCTTTGTGTTTCATGCACAAGGACCTCCAGGTCTCTCTGTACTGCAGCACTTTGCAATTATTTTCCATTTAAATTATAATTTGATTTTCTATTTTTCTGCCAAAGTGGATAACCTCACATTTTCCCACATTATACTCCATCTGCCAAATTTTTGCACACTCACTTAGCCTGGCTATATCCCTTCACAGATTTTTTGTGTCCTCCTCACAATTTGCTTTCCCATCCTTCTTTGTATCATCAGCAAACTTGGCTACATTACACTCGGTCCCTTCATCCAAATACAGATTGTAAATAGTTGAGAACCCAGCTCCGATCGCTGTGGCATCCCACTAGTCACTGTTTGCCAACCGGAAAATTACTCATTTATCCCGACACTCTGTTTTCTGTCAGTTAGCCAATCCTCTATCCATGCTAATATATTAGAAACATAGAAACATAGAAAATAGGTGCAGGAGTAGGCCATTTAGGCCTACTCCTGCACCTATTTTCTATGTTTCTATTCGGCCCTTCTAGCCTGCACCGCCATTCAATGACTTCAGTACCCCATTCCTGCTTTCTCGCCATACCCCTTGATCCCCCTAGTAGTAAGGACTTCATCTAACTCCTTTTTGAATATATTTAGTGAATTGGCCTCAACAACTTTCTGTGGTAGAGAATTCCACAGGTTCACCACTCTCTGGGTGAAGACGTTTCTCCTCATCTCGGTCCTAAATGGCTTACCCCTTATCCTTAGACTGTGTCCCCTGGTTCTGAACTTCCCCAACATTGGGAACATTCTTCCTGCATCTAACCTGTCTAAACCCATCAGAATTTTAAACGTTTCTATGAGGTCCCCTCTCATTCTTCTGAACTCCAGTGAATACAAGCCCAGTTGATCCAGTCTTTCTTGATAGGTCAGTCCCGCCATCCCGGGAATCAGTCTGGTGAACCTTCGCTGCACTCCCTCAATAGCAAGAATGTCCTTCCTCAGGTTAGGAGACCAAAACTGTACACAATATTCCAGGTGTGGCCTCACCAAGGCCCTGTCTAACTGTAGCAACACCTCCCTGCCCCTGTACTCAAATCCCCTCGCTATGAAGGCCAACATGCCATTTACTTTCTTAACCGCCTGCTGTACCTGCATGCCAACCTTCAATAACTGATGTACCATGACACCCAGGTCTCGTTGCACCTCCCCCTTTCCTAATCTGTCACCATTCAGATAATAGTCTGTCTCTCTGTTTTTACCACCAAAGTGGATAACCTCACATTTATCCACATTATACTTCATCTGCCATGCATTTGCCCACTCACCTAACCTATCCAAGTCGCTCTGCAGCCTCATAGCATCCTCCTCGCAGCTCACACTGCCACCCAACTTAGTGTCATCCGCAAATTTGGAGATACTACATTTAATCCCCTCGTCTAAATCATTAATGTACAGTGTAAACAGTTGGGGCCCCAGCACAGAACCTTGCGGTACCCCACTAGTCACTGCCTGCCATTCTGAAAAGTCCCCATTTACTCCTACTCTTTGCTTCCTGTCTGCCAACCAGTTCTCAATCCATGTCAGCACACTACTCCTAATCCCATGTGCTTTAACTTTGCACATTAATCTCTTGTGTGGGACCTTGTCGAAAGCCTTCTGAAAGTCCAAATATACCACATCAACTGGTTCTCCCTTGTCCACTTTACTCAAAAAATTCCAGAAGATTTGTCAAGCATGATTTCCCTTTCACAAATCCATGCTGACTTGGACCTATCATGTCACCTCTTTCCAAATGCACTGCTATGACATCCTTAATAATTGATTCCATCATTTTACCCACTACCGATGTCAGGCTGACCGGTCTATAATTCCCTGTTTTCTCTCTCCCTCCTTTTTTAAAAAGTGGGGTTACATTGGCTACCCTCCACTCGATAGGAACTGATTCAGAGTCAATGGAATATTGGAAAATGACTGTCAATGCATCTGCTATTTCCAAGGCCACCTCCTTAAGTACTCTGGGATGCAGTCCATCAGGCCCTGGGGATTTATCGGCCTTCAATCCCATCAATTTCCCCAACACAATTTCCCGACTAATAAGGATTTCCCTCAGTTCCTCCTCCTTACTAGACCCTCTGACCCCTTTTATATCCGGAAGGTTGTTTGTGTCCTCCTTAGTGAATACCGAACCAAAGTACTTGTTCAATTGGTCTGCCATTTCTTTGTTCCCCGTTATGACTTCCCCTGATTCTGACTGCAGGGGACCTACGTTTGTCTTTACTAACCTTTTTCTCTTTACATATCTATAGAAACTTTTGCAATCTGTCTTAATGTTCCCTGCAAGCTTCTTCTCGTACTCCATTTTCCCTGCCCTAATCAAACCCTTTATCCTCCTCTGCTGAGTTCTAAATTTCTCCCAGTCCCCGGGTTCGCTGCTATTTCTGGCCAATTTGTATGCCACTTCCTTGGCTTTAATACTATTCCTGATTTCCCTTGATAGCCACGGTTGAGCCACCTTCCCCTTTTTATTTTTACGCCAGACAGGAATGTACAATTGTTGTCGTTCATCCATGCGGTCTCTAAATGTCTGCCATTGCCCATCCACAGTCAACCCCTTAAGTATCATTCGCCAATTTATCCTAGCCAATTCATGCCTCATACCTTCAAAGTTACCCTTCTTTAAGTTCTGGACCATGGTCTCTGAATTAACTGTTTCATTCTCCATCCTAATGCAGAATTCCACCATATTATGGTCACTCTTCCCCAAGGGGCCTCGCACAACGAGATTGCTAATTAATCCTCTCTCATTACACAACACCCAGTCTAAGATGGCCTCCCCCCTAGTTGGTTCCTCGACATATTGGTCTAGAAAACCATCCCTTATGCACTCCAGGAAATCCTCCTCCACCGTATTGCTTCCAGTTTGGTTAGCCCAATCTATGTGCATATTAAAGTCACCCATTATAACTGCTGCACCTTTATTGCATGCACCCCTAATTTCCTGTTTGATGCCCTCCCCAACATCACTCCTACTGTTTGAAGATCTGTACACAACTCCCACTAACGTTTTTTGCCCTTTGGTGTTCTGCAGCTCTACCCATATAGATTCCACATAATCCAAGCTAATGTCCTTCCTAACTATTGCATTAATCTCCTCCTTAACCAGCAATGCTACCCCACCTCCTTTTCCTTTTATTCTATCCTTCCTGAATGTTGAATACCCCTGGATGTTGAGTTCCCAGCTCTGATCATCCTGGAGCCACGTCTCTGTAATCCCAATCACATTATATTTGTTAACATCTATTTGCACAGTTAATTCATCCACCTTATTACGGATACTCCTTGCATTAAGACACAAAGCCTTCAGGCTTGTTTTTTTAACACCCTTTGTCCTTTTAGAATTTTGCTGAACAGTGGCCCTTTTTGTTCTTTGCCTTGGGTTTCTCTGCCCTTCACTTTTCCTCATCTCCTTTCTGTCTTTTGCTTTTGTCTCCTTTTTGTTTCCCTCTGTCTCCCTGCATTGGTTCCCATCCCCCTGCCATATTAGTTTAACTCCTCCCCAACAGCACTAGCAAACACTCCCCCTAAGACATTGGTTCCGGTCCTGCCCAGGTGCAGACCGTCCGGTTTGTACTGGTCCCACCTCCCCCAGAACCGGTTCCAATGCCCCAGGAATTTGAATCCCTCCCTGCTGCACCACTGCTCAAGCCACATATTCATCTGCGCTATCCTGCGATTCCTACTCTGACTTGCACATGGCACTGGTAGCAATCCCGAGATTACTACTTTTGAGGTCCTACTTTTTAATTTAGCTCCTAGCTCCTTAAATTCGTTTCGTAGGACCTCATCCCTTTTTTTACCTATGTCATTGGTACCAATCTGCACCACGACAACTGGCAGTTCTCCCTCCCTTTTTAGAATGTCCTGCACCCGCTCCGAGACATCCTTGACCCTTGCACCAGGGAGGCAACATACCATCCTGGATTCTCGGTTGCAGCCGCAGAAACGCCTATCTATTCCCCTTACAATTGAATCCCCTATCACTATCGCTCTCCCACTCTTTTTCCTGCCCTCCTGTGCAACAGAGCCAGCCACGGTGCCATGAACTTGGCTGCTGCTGCCCTCCCCTGATGAGTCATCCCCCCCAACAGTACCCAAAGCAGTGTATCTGTTTTGCAGGGGGATGACCACAGGGGACCCCTGGACACTACCTTCCTTGCACTGCTCTTCCTCCTGGTCTTCCATTCCCTTTACTTACGACCAACTCACTACACGTGCTACTCACGTCATTCTCAGCATCGTGGATGCTCCAGAGTGAATCCACCCTCAGCTCCAACTCCGCAACGCGGTCCGTCAGGAGCTGGAGGCGGATACACTTCCCGCACACGTAGTCGTCAAGAACACTGGTGTCGTCCCTGAGTTCCCACATGGTACAGGAGGAGCATAACACGTGACCGAGCTC
Organism: Pristiophorus japonicus; assembly: GCF_044704955.1. Classification (NCBI taxonomy): domain Eukaryota; kingdom Metazoa; phylum Chordata; class Chondrichthyes; family Pristiophoridae; genus Pristiophorus; species Pristiophorus japonicus. The sequence goes on from NC_091981.1 coordinate 234,452,653, forward strand.
TCCTGCCATGACTTAACCCTTTGATAAGCAACAACAATGCTAAAATTTACTCACTGTTATAGAAGAGAAAAAGAAAAACTACTCACCAATCATCAGCCAATCACTTACCCCCTTGGCTGTGACGTCACCTTTCTGTTTCTTTCTACTTCTTTTTTGCCTTCTCCCTTTAGCTGCACCGGCTCCGCCTCTCCACGCACCTCCTCGACGCTGCTCCCGACTGCCGCTGCGTTGGGCCTTTATAGGCCTCTTGCCGACCCCGGAACTCACGCCTCTCCACGCACCTCCTTGACGCTGCTCCCGACTGCCGCTGCGTTGGGCCTTTATAGGCCTCTCGCCGACCCCAGAACTCACGCCTCTCCACGCACCTCCTCGACGCTGCTCCCCCTTATCGAATGCCTTCTGGAAATCCAAATACAACACATCCACTGGGAGGGAATTCCAGAGCATCGGGCCTACATGGTTGAAGGCAGGGCCGCCAATGGTTCTCCAAAAGGAGGGAGGATACATAAGAGGCCACACAGAAGAATAAAGAGTTCTGTGGGAGAGAGGGGTTAGAGAGATAGGGAGGTTACAGAGATAGGCCAATCCATGAAGGGATTTAAACAAAAGGATTAGAATTTTAAATTTGAGGTTTTGAGCGTTCAGATTCTAATGTAGGTCAACAAGAAAAGGAGTGATGGATGAGCGGAATTTGTGCATGGTAGAATACGAGCAGCAGAGCTTTGAATGAGCTGAAGTTTGCAGAGCATGAAAGGATAAGAGGTCAGCCAGGAAAGCATTGAAATAGTTGAGTCTGGCGGTGACCATAGAGGATAGAGTTTCAGCAGCAAATGGGCTATGGCAGGGACGGAGGCAAGCAATATTGCAGATTGAAAAACGGTAACCTTTATGATGGAGAGGTTGTGGTCAGAAGTTCAGTTCAGTGTCAAATATGGCGCCAAGTTTTCAGACAGTCTGGTTCAATCTGAGACAGTGCTGGGGAGAAGAATGAAATGAGTGGTAAGGATTCAGAGTTTATGGTGAAGACGGTGACTTTGGTCTTACCACTGTTTTTAACTGGAGTAAATTGTAGCTTATTGGACAAGCAGTCTGTCAGCCCTGAGGCAGTGGAGAAGTAGAGCTGGGTGTCATCAGCATACATGTGAAAGCTAACCTTTGTCTGCAAATGATATCGCCAAGAGCTGCATGTAGATGAGGGCGGGGAGAGGGCGAAGGATAGATCTTTACGGGACTCCAGAGGTAACGATGCAGCGATGGGGAGAAAAGCCATTGCTGGAGCTGCTCTGGCTACGATTGGATTGGTCAGAGTCGGACCAAGCAAGTACAGTTCCAATGAGCTGAAGAATAGAGGCGAGGTATTGAAGGAGGATGGTGTGGTTCATCATATCAAACTGTGCAAAGCGGGTGGAGGAGGGAAAATGCACCACGGTCACAGTCATAGAGGATGTCACTTGATTAGAACCATTTCGGTGCTATGACGGGGGTGGGGTGGGGGGGTTGGGGAGCTGATTGCCGTTGAGGGAAGGATGGGCACAGATTTGGGAGACGGTAATACTTTCAAGGGTTTTGGAGAAGAAAAGGAGATTAGAGATGGGGGAGCAGTTTGCAAGATTTGAGAGGTTGAGGGTGGATTTTGGTGGTTGATAGTGGCTTTGAAATGGAGAGGGGCGGTGCCTGAGGAGAGCATTTACATGGGGGCCAGGGGCTGAGAAGGGAAATTGGGTGATCTGAATTTAGTGGGTATGTGGTCAATGGAGAAAAAGGTGGATCTCCTGGACAAGGTGAACTTGGAGAGGGCATGGTGGGAGAAAGGAGAACTAAAGAAAGTCAAGTGCAAGGTGGTGGGTTTGGATTGGGGACCGGGGAAGCAGTAGAGGAAGATGAACCAATGGTCTCAAACTTACTAACAAAGAAGTTGATGAACTCCTTGTGCATGGTTTTGAAGTGAGGGTTGAGGGAGCATGGAAGAGGAGCTTAAGGAGTGATAGTGGAAAAAAAGAGGCTGGTTCTTATCTTTGATCTCCAGGATGATCCTGGAGCAATGGGCATTTTTAGAAGAGGAAGATGGAATCCAGTAGCACTTGATATGGCCGAACTAGATCTGATTGATGACAAAACTAGTTGTATGCCAGATAAGCTCAAGTCTATGCCCCTTGGATTTGAGAGCATGAAGATTGGGGTCGTACCAGGAGAAATAACCATGATGGGAGTGAGTAATTGTTTTACTGGGACAAGGGCATCAATGGTGGAGGTAAGGAGACGATTGATCAAATTAACAGCTGTAGTCTTCTGCATTCCTATTTTAATTTGAAAGTGCAATTGTAAGTGACTTGAGACATGGAAGAAGAGGGATTGGAAGGGGTTATAGGATTTGGGTGGTGAAGCATGCAAGAAAGTGGTTGGAGATGGCCTTGTCTGTGATCCGGACCATTGGAGCAGAGAGGCCACATGCCAAAGTCGCATGGGTGGTCGTGGATATTGGTAGCAGAGTTTATATGGAGGGAGAGGTGAAGAGAGGACAGGAGGGCAGTGCAATCAGAGGCGAGAAGACAAGGAGTTGAGGTGGAGATTGAAATCACCATGATTGAGTGAGTATTTTCTCAATGCAAATGTTTGAGGGAGGATATCTTGGGGATTAAAGGAAAAAGGTGGACCAAGGTGAGTTGCTGAAAGGAGGAGAAAGTGCTAGAGGGATAGGGAGAAGAGACCAAGGAGCGATTTAGAGATAAGGGCCTCGTCACTACCATGTGATTTGGCAGGGCAGATGGTGGAACGCATAACCCAATGGGGAGGCTTCAGTAAGGGGCAACGTGTCACCACCTGAGTCAAGTTTCAAAGCCAAATTCCCATCAACGCATTTATCCACAATAAGATTTGCAAGTGAACAGACATTCTAGAGGAAAACGCAGCGAGAAGCAGCAATTTCTGATCCATCGACCAAGTCCGAGATGGCATTTGTAAGTGGGGTGAGTGGGATGGGAAGGAGGTTGGCAACATGAACCTCCAGTGCAGTTTGAGTTGCTATTTGTAAGGATCCAGCAATAAGTGCCTTAATGGACACTTCAGAGAATGCCAAGAGGGGCACAGAGGATAGATTTGGGCTTATCCAAGGGGCATTCAAGTCTTGGACAGCAGCAAGAGAGTAGGGAAGTAGAAGAGTAGTGATGGGTAAGGTTAGGGATTGAGGGGGACGGTGTGCCTGAGAAGGGAGAAATGGGAGGAGACAGGAGAAAAGCGACTGTAAATTGGCCAAGGGGGAAAAAAGGGAGATAGATGTTTTGGGTTTGGAGCAGCAGTCAAAATGCATACACAAAGAGACACAGGGAATTCAGGTTACATAGGCATGACAGGAATTAGGAGAGCCATGACCTACTCTTAAGCAGTGGACAAGAAGATAATATGAGAGAGTCCAAAGTTGAAGTCTGATGTTCAGTGGTGGGATGAATTTGGGGTGAGTCAACTCTAGCGTCAAAAAACAAGTGCCCACATTTGGAGATAGTTGTGGATAGGGAGTGAATCCAGGAGCTGTTTGAGGGGCAGAATATCATACAATCTGTTCCTGTTAATTCAGTTTTTTTTTAGCTCCAACAAATTCAAAAAAATAATTCAAATGAAGCAACTTCAAATTATGAGGAAAGTAGAACAATTAAAAAAATTTCTTACAGTTGAGTGATTTCAAATTCTAAATGACTATTTTCAAGATTTTATTTTAAACACTTCAGAAAATGTTACTGAAGAAATGTTAGCTGTTAGGGCAGAATGTGGTAGTGAGTCATTTAGACCTGTATCAAAGAAAATGCAAATAATAAACAAAATGGGCAAGCTGGTACCTTGCTTAAGGCATCTGAACTATGAGAAAAGGTTGAAGAGTTTTGGATTCTTTTCTCTGGGGAATGGAAGGCATAGGCAAGATACTGTTCAAGTGTTCGAGATTCTTAAGAGAATAGATAAACTAAACTCTAATTATGTTTTAAGATTGCTACAAACTCTGGAACCAGGGACACAGGCTCAAGCTTAGAAGAGGGATGGAGAGTTTAGATTTTAACGACTTTATGCAGAGGGTAGTAAATGTGTGGCCAGGTTGGCGATGAAGACAAGAGGTATGGAAAATTTAATGGGAGAATTGGATAGATATTTAAAGGAGTATGTGATTGAGCGATATTCATTTTTCAGAATAGCCAGATGGACTATGTAGTAGTACCTTCCAGTCTTGTACTTACTTATTATAAAGTTTTTTTTAAAGAAACTGAATTTCATAATCCTGCAAATGGAATGTCTTGAATTGATTAAAAGCCCCAGCCAGTAATGTCTATCAGGGAGCAAAAATGATAAATAAGACTTTCATTTGTGTTTTGGGTATTAATGAGAGAACAATTGTCCTTGCTGCCTTCATTGTTAGAACCAGAGGAAAAAAGGAAAATAAAAAAAAAATAGAAGACTTGCATTTATATACCACCTTTCACGCCCACCGGACATCCCAAAGCACTTTGCAGCCAATTAAGTACATTTGGAAGTGTAGTCACTGTTGTAATGTAGGAAATGCGGCAGCCAATTTGCGGACAACAAACTCCTACAGCAATGTGATAATGACCAGATCATTGTTTTAGTGATGTGGATTGAGGGATAAATATGGCTAGGAAATGGGAATAATTCCTTCTTAGAAATAGTGCCATAGGATCTTTTATGACCACCTGAGAGAGCAGATAGGCCCTCTCGGTTCAACATCTCATCAGAAAGATGACACCTCTGACAGTACAGCGGAGCCTCAGTACTGCACTGGAATGTCAGCCTAGGTTTCTGTGCTCGACCCTGGAGTGGGACTTGAACCTTCAACCTTCTGACTCAGAGGCAAGGGCTCTACCAAGCTGACACTCTATAAAATAAAATGGAAGGAGGGAAAGTGTTTTACCTGCCTATCTAAACCATTTTTTTTTTGGAGGGGTAGCCTATAATTGGTCATTTATTTCCTTTTCCCCTTTATTGTTTCTGTAGAAAATGTTAGATAAAGTCCTCCTTTCCCCCCCCCCCCCCCCCATATACACACACACACACAACATTGCAATCATAGAACAGTACTAAAGTTCTGTAAGATTAAAATACTGTGGTGTCCAAGTGGCAAGGATTAAATAAGAAATCAAGAATGGTTCAGTTTTACACTGATTCATGTTTTTTTTAACTACCTTTTTTCTTTTAATTGCTTTAGCTGACTCATGCAGATATTCTCACTTCAAAGAAAGGATTTTTGACTTGGCTTTGACCACCTACTGAAAAACAAAATTTTAGAAGACTTTTGCAAATTGTTTTGAAGCTCCCATCCTATGAAAAGTGGTCTATTGCTTTTTAATTATTCCAGAAAGCCAGTTACTAAAGCACCTTATGATATTTTCATTGTGCCATTTTAGACACAACAATTTAAATGTTAGAAGAAAAATGGTAATGCTGTTGTTACTAAGTTTTATAGCTCATTTCAGTGCCAGAAGTGTAAATGTTTGACTAAAGTTATTGGTATACTGGAATGCTGCAACGTCTCCTGTGGCTGAAGTGATTGATGTGTTCAATTCTCTTAGTTTTGTGCAGTGAATAAGAACGCACCACTATGTCATGAATGGGCTGAGCCTCCCTTTTTATTGTTCATGCAACTGTATTAGATTACTTTCTATGTCAAAGATCGTAACCTACTAGAGAGAACATTTTGTTTTAAAAATAGAAAATGTGTCCCTTTCAGTTTTTCTTCTCCTTTTATTAATCTTGCTGGTATTGTCTAAATTACTATTATTAATAGTAAGTTATTTTCTAACTTTTAAAGAGAGGATGGAGTGGCTGCTTCATTTTTCCTGAAGAATCAGTGACATCTGAAGGAAGCCATACTTTCTCTCCTCCCACCCCCAACCTCCTGGGGGAGGGCTAGGCAATTTAACAAGAATGAATCAGTCATGCTTTTGGCTTGGAGAGGTCAGTAGGTCACGTGACTCAATAGTGTAAGGGAAACCCCTGGAAGAGGCCAAATTGGGTTCTTTACTAGTAAACAGATCTTATTTTTAAACCGGCAGTTGGTTAGTCAGCACACCACATAAATGACTGGCAATAGATTGCTTAAAATTTTAATTTATACCACTAATACAAAAGAATTGTGGAAAAACCCAAGCAAGCCAGAATACTGTTGGCTCTGGAGATTTCCCTTATTTTTCTTGTGTTGATGCTTTTATTGGAAAGGGGGAAGGGCCATATTAAGCAAAGTGCCTTTGCTTCTAACCCCAATTTCTTGTAATTACTGATGCACCAAATTTTGTGAGGCAGTTTTCAATTCCACATGAAAAAGACCAAATAACATGTTTATAGAATCCCTATTTAAGTCACTGTTGTGCATTTCCAGCATTTTCTGTTTTTATTTCAGTTCCTGCTTATTCTGCACTAACTTCAGTAGCAGGAGCACATCAAAAACTGAAGGCCGCCTTGGAGGACAACATGTCTGACCTCTACTGTGGTAAAGACCACTGACACACAAGTGAGTCCAGGGAGTCCATAGCTCGCTGAGGTAACCCCTAGACTTCTCAAAGAGCCAAGATATGGTGCGTTAGATTCCTATGGAACTCAGTAGTCACCATCTGTTGCTCCCACTCAAATTTTACTGTCTAGTATTGGCTGATGCTGTGAATATAACTGGCCTAATATGGACATCAGGTTATTTGCCCCAGGGGGTACAGAATGAAGATGAAGTATAACAGATCATTTGGTCCCAGGGAAGCGTTCTTGTCTCTAGCCACTGTGGCTATAGGATTGATTTTGCCCTTGTTTCAGACCAAATTGCTGGATTTTATTTTTTGAAGTTGTAGCTTTTTTTCATTGTACTACAAGTCACCAGCAGGATTTCTTTTTCACTATTTATTTCAACTTTTATCATTTCTCTCCTGTTCGGTGCAGCTTTTTAAACTTTTGTATTGCAGAATACTGAGCTTTGATTTGGAAGAGGCCACCTTGTAAACAAAAAACTGTTTTACAAATATGTAAATTTCAGTTGACTGTGTTGGTCCTTCCTTCAGGTTTTCCATTGCCTCAAGGCTGTGGTGACTGCCACACGCACTTTTTTTTTCTTCTTCACAAACTTTTCAATTCACAAAATATCTCCTGAATTAATAGAAAGGTGAGGCATGGGCGTATCATCCGTAAATGAAGTCCAGCTCCCAGTACATTGAAGCTTGATTATTTCAGATATAGTGATTCTTTCAGACGTAGTGAAACCTTGGTTTCCAAGTTGTAACAGGCTCTTACAAACGACACACAGAATGAGGGAGGAGTTGTCAATCATTGTCACTGCCTGTGGGCGCAGCCTCTGCAAGATATCTGATCCATTCGAGTGATCAGAACATCCCAGTTGTCAACTGGAATATAGGATGTTTTCACTACCATTGGCACGGTCTTCAAATTCAGCCAAAGCAATTGGTTTCTTTCTCCCATTGATATAATTGTTGGTTTCTGCTGAAGCAGCTCAGAATCTGTTGCCGACTGGAATTGACCCTGACAATGAGTCTCAGTTGAACTTGACTGAGGACTCTACACCAGTGGCAACATTCATCTCATGATCATCACTCTTAGAGTGGTCTTATCAAGGAGACATATTTGAGTACTCCACTATTAAAACATTTTCCAGAATGTAAGCAGACTCATTACTACAACAATGACAACTTGTATTTATATAGCACCGATAACGTAGTAAAACATCCCAAGGCACTTCACAGGAGTATTTTAAGACAAAAACAATTTGATACTGAGACACATAAGGAGAAATTAGGACAGGTGACCAAAGCTTGGTCAAAGAGATAGGTTTTAAGGACTGTCTTACAGGAGGAGAGATAGATAGAGATGTTTAGGGATGGAATTCCAGAGCTTCGGGCCGAGACAACAGAAGCACAGACACCAATGGTTGAGCGATTATAATCAGGGATGCTCAAGAAGGCAAAATTAGAGGAACGCAGATATCTTGGGTGTTGTGGGGCTGAAGGAGATTACAGAGATATGGAGGGGCGAGGCCATGGAGGGATTTGAAAACAAGGATGAGATTTTTGAAATTGAGGGTGCTTAACCTGGAGAAAATGTAGGTTAGCGAGCACATGGGTGAACGGTACTTGGTGCGATCTTAGGACACGGGCAGCTGAGTTTTGGATGATCTCAAGTTTACGTAGGGTAGAACATGGGAGGCCTTTAAAACGATTAAAGTGCCTTTAGTCTCTCCACTGCTAGAGATGTTGCTGGTCCAGATAGAAATGTGCCAGGTGGTTTCAATCTTTGTACCTACAATAATTAATGTGGAGGAACGATTAACTTTCAGAAGGCTAAACAATGGGATCGTAATCTGGGGTTTGGAAAGAAGGTGCTTCTATTTATGCCCAAATAAGTCTGCCATGGTGCTTCCTTTTATGGGGGGGGAAGAGTACCAGTGTGGTGGAGGAAAAAGGGGGACTGATCATGCATTTCTTTTAGGAATGGATTTGAATGTCCCCATAGATTGAGGGAGTTTAGTACGATTCCGTTTCGGCTATGGCACAGTGGTAGCACTCTCAACTCATCAGAAAGTTGTGGTTTCAAGCACCACTGCAGAGGCTTGAGAAGTCATCATCATAGGCAGTCCCTCGGAATCGAGGAAGACTTCCTTCCACTCCTGAAGTGAGTTCTTTGGTGGCTGAACAGTCCAATATGAGAGCCATAGACTCTGTCACAGGTGGGACAGATAGTCGTTGAGGGAAGGGGTGAGTGGGACTGGATTGCCGCACCCTCTTTCCGCTGTCTTGCTCTCGGCGTTGAGACTCGAGGTGCTCAGCGCCCTCTCGGATGCACTTCCTCCACTTAGGGCAGTCTTGGGCCAGGGACTCCCAGGTGTCAATGGGGATGTTGCACTTTATCGGGGAGGCTTTGAGGGTGTCCTTGTAGCATTTCGCTGCCCACCTTTGACTCGTTTGCTATGAAGGAGCTCCGAGTAGAGCACTTGCTTTGGGAGTCTCGTGTCTGGCACGCGGACTACGTAGCCTGCCCAGTGGAGCTGATCGAATGTGGTCAGTGCTTCAATGCTGGGAACGTTAGCCTGAATGAGGAAGCTGATGTTGGTGCGCCTGTCCTCCCAAGGGATTTGTAGGATCTTGCGGAGGCATCGTTGGTGATATTTCTCCAGCAACTTGAGTACTGCTCTGGTGGAGGCGGTTCAAAGTCCCATGAAGTCTCTAAAGATGAATGATTTGGTTACTGTACCATTTCTGTGTATTAGTATTTTGAAGTTAACCAAATGAAGCATGGTGCTCAGTAGAGGAGTTTAGTTTTGCAACTTGTGTCTTAGATTTTTGTGTTACTATTGAGTTCTTTCTCTAATGCCACATCCTGTCATGGAATCAAGGCTGAAATTCAGAACAACAGGATAGAGTGAAAATCAGATGACCGCAAATGTCCATTGTGCATTTTGTGCATGTTTTGTTTTATGTTCCCAGATCATTTGGATCTGCATTTTTTTTCAACAGCTATGCTTTCATAGCCAATTGATTTTTTTGGAACTTTATCCACTTACAACAACAACTTGCGTTTACTATAGCGCCTTTAACCTAATAAAACTTCATAGGAGCGTTATCAAACAAAATTTGACACCGAGCAACATAAGGAAATATTGGGGCAGATGAGGGGTGGGTTTTAAGGAGGTTCTTAAAGGAGGGTAGAGAGGCGTAGAGGTTTAGGGTGGGAATTCCAGAGCTTTGGCCTTGGCAGCTGAAGGGGCAGTCGCCAATGGTGGAGCGATTTAAAATCGGAGATGCTCACAGGGCTTGAATTGGTGGAGCGCAGAGATTTCCAGCGGGGGGGTTGTAGGGTTGGGGGAGATAAGGAGGGTGAGGCCATGGAGGGATTTGAAAACCAGGATGAAAATTTTAAAATTGAGGCGTTGCTTAACCGGGAGCCAATGTAGGTCAGCGAGCACAGCGATAACGGGTGAACGGAACTTGGTGTGAACATAAGAAATAGGAGTAGGCCATACGGCCCCTCGAGCCTGCTCCGCCATTTAATAATTTAATACGATCATGGCTGATCTGATCATGGACTCAGGTCCACTTCTCTGCCCACTCTCTATAACCCCTTATTGTTTAAGAAACTGTCTATTTCTGTCTTAAATTTATTCAATATCTCAGCTTCCACAGCTCTCTGAGGCAGCGAATTCCACAGATCCACAACCCTTAGAGAAGAAATTTCTCCTCATCTCAGCTTTAAATGGGCGGCCCCTGATTCTAAGATTATGCCCCCTAGGTCTGGTCTAGTCTCCCCTATCAGTGGAAAAATCCTCTCTGCATCCACCTTGTCAAGCCCCCTCATAATCTTATACGTTTCGATAAGATCAACTCTCATTCTTCTGAATTCCAATAAGTAGAGGCCCAATCTACTCAACCTTTCCTCATAAGTCAACCCCCTCATCTCCGGAATCAACCTTGTGAACCTTCTCTGAACTGCCTCCAAAGCAAGTATATCCTTTCGTAAATATGGAAACCAAAACTGCACGCAGTATTCCGGTGTGGCCTCACCAATACCCTGTACAACTGTAGCAAGACTTACCTGTTTTTAGTTTTTAGCAATTAACGGGTATGATGTCATTGGCATCACGGAGACATGGCTCCAGGGCGACCAAGGCTGGGAACTCAACATCCAAGGGTATTCAGCATTTAGGAAGGCTGGACAGAAAGGAAAAAGAGGTGGGGTGGCGTTGCTGGTTAAAGAGGAAATTAATGCAATAGTAAGGAGGGACATTAGCCTGGATGATGTGGAATCTGTATGGGTGGAGCTGCGGAATTCCAAAGGGCAGAAAACGCTAGTGGGAGTTGTGTACAGACCACCAAACAGTAGTAGTGAGATTGGGGACAGCATCAAACAAGGAATAACAGATGTGTGTAATAAAGGTACAGCAATTATCATGGGCAACTTTAATCTACATATTGATTGGGCGAACCAAACTGGCAGCAATGCGGTGGAGGAGGATTTCCTGGAGTGTATTAGGGATGGGTTTCTAGACCAATATGTAGAGGAACCAACTAGAGAGCTGGCCATCCTAGACTGGGTGATGTGTAATGAGAAGGGTCTAATTAGCAATCTTGTTGTGCGAGGCCCCTTGGGGAAGAGTGACCATAATATGGTAAAATTCTTTATTAAGGTGGAGACTGACATAGTTAATTTGGAAACTAGGGTCCTGAACTTAAGGAAAGGTAACTTCGACGGTATGAGGCGTGAACTGGCTAGAATAAACTGGCAAAGGATACTTAAAGAGTTGACGGTGGATAAGCAATGGCAAACGTTTAAAGATCATATGGAAGAACTTCAGCAATTGTACATCCCTGTCTGGAGTAAAAATAAAAAGGGAAAGGTGGCTCAACCACGGCTAACAAGGGAAATCAAGGATAGTGTTAAAGCCAAGGAAGAGGCATATAATTTGGCTAGAAAAAGCAACAAACCTGAGGACTGGGAGAAATTTAGAATTCAACAGAGGAAGAGGGAAAAAATAGAGTACGAGAGGAAGCTTGCAGGGAACATCAAAACTGACTGCAAAAGCTTCTATAAATATGTGAAGAGAAAAAGATTAGTGAAGACTCCCTTGGATTCAGGTGAATTTATAATGGGGAATAAAGAAATGGCAGACCAATTGAACAAATACTTCGGTTCTGTCTGCACAAAGGAAGACACAAATAACCTTCCAATTGTACTAGGGGACAGTGGGTCTAGTGAGAAGCAGGTACTGAAGGATATCCTTATTAGGCAGGAAATTGTGTTAGGGAAATTGATGGGATTGAAGGCCGATAAATCCCCAGGGCCTGATAGTCTGCATCCCAGAGTACTTAAGAAAGTGGCCCTAGAAATAGTGGATGCATTGGTGATCATTTTCCAACAGTCTATTGACTCTGGATCAGTTCCTATGGACTGGAGGGTAGCTAATGTAAAAAAGGAGGGAGAGAGTAAACTGGTAATTATAGACCGGTTAGCCTGACATCAGTAGCGGGGAAAATGTTGGAATCAATCATTAAGGATGAAATAGCGCATTTGGAAAACAGTGACAGGATCGGACCAAGTCAGCATGGATTTATGAAAGGGAAATTACGATTGACGAATTTTCTGGAATTTTTTGAGGATGTAACTAGCAGAGTAGACAAGGGAGAATCAGTGGATGTGGTGTATTTGGACTTTAAAAAGGCTTTTGACAAGGTCCCGCACAAAGTATTGGGGGTGACGTGGATAGGGAACTGGTTGGCAGACAGGAAGCAGAGAGTCGGGATAAATGGGTCCTTTTCAGAATGGCAGTCAGTGACTAGTGGAGTGCTGCAGGGCTTAGTGCTGTGACCCCAGCTCTTTACAATATACATTAATGATTTAGATGAAGGAATTGAGTGTAATATCTCCAAGTTTGCAGATGACACTAAACTGGGTGGCGGTGTGAGCTGTGAGGAGGACGCTAAGAGGCTGTTAGGTGAGTGGGCAAATGCATGGCAGATGCAGTATAATGTGGATAAATGTGAGGTTATCCATTTTGGGGGCAAAAACACAAAAGCAGAATATTATCTGGATGGCTGTAGATTAGGAAAAAGGGAGGTGCAACGAGACCTGGGTGTCATGGTTCATCAGTCATGAAAGTGGGCATGCAGGTACAGCAGGCGGTGAAGAAGGCAAATGGTATGTTGGCCTTCATAGCTAGGGGATTTGAGTATAGGAGCAGGGAGGTCTCACTGCAGTTGTACAGGGCCTTAGTGAGGCCTGGAATATTGTGTACAGTTTTGGTCTCCTAATCCGAGGAAGGACGTTCTTGCTATTGAGGGAGTGCAGCGAAAGTTCACCAAACTGATTCCAGGGATGGCTGGGCTGTCATATGAGGAGAGACTGGATCAACTGGGCCTTTGTTCACTGGAGTTTGGAAGGATGAGAGGGAATCTCATAGAAACGTACAAGATTCTGATGGGACTGGACAGGTTTGATGTGGGAAGAATGTTCCCGGTGTTGGGGAAGTCCAGAACCAGGGGACATAGTCTTAGGATAAGGGGTAGGCCATTTAGGACTGAGATGAGGAGAAACTTCTTTACTCAGAGTTGTTAACCTATGGAATTCCCTGCCGCAGAGAGTTGTTGATGCCAGTTCATTGGATATATTCAAGAGGGAGTTAGATATGGCCCTTACGGCTAAGGGGATCAAGGGGTATGGAAAGAAAACAGGAAAGGGGTACTGAGGGAATGATCAGCCATTATCTTATTGAATGGTGGTGCAGGCTCGAAGGGCCGAATGGCCTACTCCTGCACCTATTTTCTATGTTATTCTCCATCCACTTTGCAATAAAGACCAAGATTCCATTAGCATTCCTGATCACTTGCTGTACCTGCATACTAACCTTTTGTGTTTTGTGCACAAGTACCCATAGGTCCTGCTGTATTGCTGCACTGTGCAATCTTTCTCCATTTAAATAATAACCTGCTCTTTGATTTTTTTTCTGCCAAAGTGCATGACCTCACACTTTCCAACCTTATTCTCCATGAGTTGGGACACGTGCAGTTCCCTAGTGTGAATGCAGACCGACAGCATATTTGTCAGCATTGTAAAGCAGTAGTAAACTTTTCAAACAATGTGTCAGCTTATTAGTATTTCACAAGAAAAATCAGCTTTTTGAATTGATGTTGGAGACTCTCCGTATCAACTTGTCAAATCAGTAGAAAGGGAGGTCTCAAGGTTATCAAAAAGAATCAGATTGATTGAAGGGCAGGACTGTGGCCAACTGAATCCAGCTAGAGGAAGGAATTGGAACTTGTCGGTATCATTTGTTGTTTGCACACAAACCTGAGGCAGAAAATTTTGAGCAGTTCGATTGATAGTCACAAGTACAGAGGTGTGCTTTAGTGTTTATCTCCAAATATAAGTTTTTTTTTTTAGCTGAACTCCCATTGGGTTGCTCATTGAGTTGAAGGATATGTTGTTTTATAACCGTATGGGTGATGGGAAAAGTTCTAGCAAGTCAGTGTGATACTTACAGGGTGTGTGTCTTGCATACAAGACATTTAATATATTGCATTTTTTTTGGGGGGGGGGAGGAGTGGGTATTTTGGACTGTTAACTTAGATAACCGTTTATTTTCTTCAAGACTGGTTGAAGTTGATTTTTTACGTAAATAAGAGGGATGTTCCCTGGTGTGAATAAGTTAACTGGCTTTATTTGAGCAATCCTGTCATTGTAATTTCAGAATTTCGAAATAAACTTAAGATTTGGGGTTGGAATGGTGTTGAGTTTTACTTAATTAAAAAAAAATACACTACGATTTCCATATTTAGGTGTTAACTACTATGATGTATAATGGAGACTTTTAGCCTTGTTTTTACGTGAGTTGTAGTGCTTAGATAACTTGGAAAACTTTTTAAAGTTGTCCCTGTTAGAGTGCAGTAACTGAGAAAAAAATTGCACTGTCAGTGTTGGACAAGTTAGCAACTGCGGGGGAAATGTGAGGAGTGGCAATAAATAGGAATCTGATTGATTGTCATCTCCTGATTTGCAGTTCGTTACATTTACTTTACCTGAGAACACAAAATTCAGCTCTCCATGCATGTTTCTGCAAACCAGTTTTCATCAACTTTAATTGTTCATGATTGCAATGTGTAACGATTTTTATTTTAAGGGTAAAAAATCTTTCTGACAGACTCAAAAGAATATGTAGAAATTACTATTGGCAATAATAATGGATGAATACTTAACCTATCAATATATTGTTTCCCTGCTTTTTTTAATGTAGATGTTAACCAGTTTATTTTACATGAATTAACACCTACATTTTGAGGAATTCCATAGAATAAACAGTACAGAAACAATCCATTTGGCCCAACTTGGCTGTGCTGCTGTTTATACTCCAAGAATTTCCTCACATTCCCTCTGCCTCATTTCTGCCTTTCATCATATCTTTCTATTCTTTTTTCTCTCATGTATTCATCTAGTTTCCTTTTGAAAGCATCTAAGCTATTTGCCTCAACCATTTCCTGCGAGTTCCACATTCTAACCACTCTCAAAATTTCTCCTTATTTCTCAATTGGATTTATTAGTAACTCTCTTGTATTTATTTCCTCTAGTTTTGGATTTTCCCACAAGTGGCAACACTCTCCACATCTATCCTGTCCAACCCATTCATAATTTTAAAGACCTCTATCAGGTCTTTTTCCTCACGTCTAAGCCTCAACCTTTCCTGATAGCTGTAATCTCTCAGTTCTGGTACCATCCTTGTAAATCCTTTTTGCACTTTCTCTGGTGCTTCTATGTGCTTTTTATAGTATGGAGACCAGAATTTTTAACCAAGAGGGTGACGGGGATCTGGAACTCACTGCCTGAAAGGGTGGTAGAGGCAGAAACCCTCATCCAAGTACTTTTTAAATGCGATATGTACTTGAAGTGCTGTAACCTACAGGGCTACAGGGCAAGAGCTGGAAAGTGGGATTAGACTGGATAGTTCTTTTTTGGTCGGCACAGATATGATGGACCGATTGGCCTCCTTTTGTGCTGTACATTTCTATGATTCTAGAACTGTGCACAGTGCAGCCTGACTAGGCTCATGTACAAGTTTAACATTACCTCTCTACTTTTGAATTCTATATCCCTAGAAATAAATCCCAGTGCTTTGTTAGCATTTTTAATTGTTTTGCTAACCTGTGATGCTGCTTTTAATGTTTTGTTCACCTGTATCCCTAGATCTTTGCTCTTCAACCCAAGTCAGTTTCTTATTTTCTAAGGTGCAGGTGATGTTTCTATTTATCCTACCAAATTGTATCAATTCACATGTAGCTATGTTAAAATCATATGCCTTTGCTAAGTGATCACTCTCTATTACACAGACCATAATTTCTAGCGTTGTTGTAAAGTTTTAAAATAAAAAATGCTCAGCAGGTGGATCAGCATCTAAAATACGATAAGTCAAGTCAATAAAAAATGTTGGAAACATCTGTACAGCACCTGTGGAGAGAAGAGATAAGTCAATGTTTCCATCTGGACCCATCACAAAAGAAAAATGACAGATGAACAAGCACTTCAAAATAAAAACAGAAAAGGAAGAAGGAAAAAGAAAAGAAAATATCTGTGGAATGACCTGTAACTCACTTCAGAAAAGATTGTTAAGATGACTGTGATGATCTTTACATAAGGCAATGGAAAGAAGCATTAAAGAAACTGAAGATATTAAAAAACCAGAAAACTTAGAACATGTGAATAACTAAGACAATGATGAGAACAACTAAGAAAATAACAAGATGATAAGGAGAAAATAAATCTCACAGCCTGCAGATCAGATCTGGAATTAAACAAAAAAATACTGGCAAGCAGTCCCAAAAAGACAGGGGGAAAGAGTAGGCCAATACTAGGGACTCCGACTGCCTTGCCAGCACTGTTCTGCTGAAGCGTCTCCATGCCAAACATCAAAACATCAACCCACTTTCTCTTCCAACCCCCCCATACACACTCGCACACATTCTGACGGATCCTGCATCACCAGCAGCAGCACCTCCTGCTGTAAGGAAAGGTTAACAAAGACAGTGTTCAGGGCATAGGATTGTATAGTATCCAGGAGAAAGATAAGATATTGTTCTGGAAGCATGCGTTGAACTTAATTTGAACAGTGTAAAAGGTCAAAGATAAAAATGGAAGAGAATTAAAATAAAGAGCTCAGAGTCACACTTGGGGACGGAACACCAGGGGTTCAGACTGCCCTGCCAGGCTGTAAAGTATTGAAATGCAATCTGAGGGAATGCTGTACTATTAGAGGTGCTGTCTGTTAAAACAAGACCTCATCCTGCCCCCTTGGGTGGATGTAAAAGATCCCATGGCACTATTTTGAAGAAGAACAGGGGTGTTCTGGCCAATATTTATCTCTCAACCAACATCACTCAAACAGATTATCTGGTCATCATCATATTGCTGTTTGTGGGACCTTGCTTAACGCTAGAAATAAATGCACAAGAGAAGTTTTTAAAAGATACATATGCAAAAAAAACTTCATTGTTATGAATTTAGGAAATAATTGTATGTGGCATGAGGGAAATATATCGCAGGAAACAAGGTCCATGGCCAATTTGGGATGTCTTGATCCCCACTGCTCTTGTGTTTACAGGAAAAATTGTCATATAATTGGAGGGTTCAGGGTGGAACAGCCAGTAGACCGTGAGATCATAAATTGTGATTCCATATGATGGAGCTCTTTGGCAGGGAGAGCTTGGAGGGCATGTGGTTAGTGGCCCTTGGATGACAGCACTTGACAAGTGGTATGTATCATGTCATTTGGATTATATTCTACGATTTGCACAATATTTAGCATGATGTCCATACATTGATTGTGGCCAGACAAATAAAAAGGCATGCAATAACAATCTAATACCTAATTGGATGTGTATTTATTTACTCTTAATATATATATTATCTACTCTATTCACAGACCAAGAAAGAACCCAGTCACCGTGCTACTGAAACTGAAGAGCAACACTCAGCACAGCACCAAACAGTCACTAACACAGATACACACAAACTCTGGAAGAGTATCAGTAACACTGAGCTGGAAACCAAGCACTACTGAGGAAGGATAGCAATGGTTTATGAGAAACCAACTGATACGAGGCAGAGGTTCAGTGTGCATTGTGCCCCTGAGTACTCCATAGCGGGTCATACAGCAGCATGATGATATTAAAGAGTCACTTGTGGGGCTTGAACACATATGGCATAAAAGGTAGTCTGGGTTGGTAATAGTTGGTAGCTGTGCTTTCACCCACCTAGGCTCTATGCTTTGTGTTCATTTTGTGTTCCTAGACCACAGATTACCAGATTCATGCAGTCAATGAATTTGAACTCAACCTTTGGGTTGCTAGTCCAGTAACATAACCACTTGGCTACCATACTCTGAAGGTCATTTTAGACCAGGTATCATACTTGCCTCAAAGCTCTCTGGTGAGTCTGAGGTGCCTCATGCGGTTCCTCTGCCATGCACCGGTAGACTAGCTGTCTGGGGTAGTACCCACTAAGTTGTGCTTCCTATGTCCTCTGAGGTGCTGGGTAGAAACAAAAATTTCATGTACTCTTTTGCCACTGCTGTAGTGGAACTTAGAAATGTTCCTATTTGTCCAATTTACCAACACCACTTCTGACTCAGCGAATGTACTTTTGAACTTTAACTGTAGAATGGTGCGCAAGCAAATTTCACAATTTTTCTCTCGGTTTCACAAATGTATCTTGGTCCATTGTTGGAGGGGTAGAATAAAAATGTGCTAAGCACATGGTTAGTCTGCCTATGCTTTCTATCTCCATTTCACAACATTTTACCTATTTACCTTTTCAAAATTTCTGTTCCATTGCTCTTATTTGGTGGAGACAATCTCTGAGTTAGTGTTGTAATCTTTGATCACATCTTGAGCCAATGTTTTTTTAAAATCTAACTCTTGATAGCAACTACAAAGTTGCCACTTAACAAAATTGTAATATCTTTACGAAACATTACTACTTTAATATCTCAGCAGCAGACGATATGCAGTTTTGGGTGCAAATCAAAAGGTACTAAAGTGATAGAAAATCTGAGCTATGAGGTGGAAAGATGTGTTACCAACTTTTTTTAAATAAAAGTAATGAAATAATAAACAAAGACTTGTTCTTTTTTCAAGTTTATATTCTACTGTTTTTGTCTTGATTTTTATAGACCCGGGCATCTATTGTCTACAAGTGAAAAACTGACCTACTATAGTGCAGGTCTGAGCGAGCCACTCGGAGACACATAAACTTGTCCTGTCTTAATAAAGCCCGAATTTCTGTTTGTTTTTTCCCCCCTGGGTTTGTTCTCCCTAATTTCTTTCTCTCCTTTTCCTTCCAATCGACTTACCTTTTGTAGCTGATCAAGTCTTGATCCAAGCAACCAGGTATTTGAGAACAGCTGATGCATTGGAGAGGGAGCTGACCTCTTTTTGTTGCCACTCCATTGTGACATAGCTAAAATTTAGAACTCCGCTGCATACTGCATACCTTATTCTACGATTTTCGGCATCCTAGACAATGATTCGTATAAAGTACAGGAAAGAGATGATTTGCATGCCCAATATCTACAACACCCTTGCCCACTTCCCATCTCCCCATTAATGACTGGCCAAATGCAGAGCTGAAGTTTGTGAAGTGTAACTTAAGAGTGAGGATAGTCCTATGAAGTTAATCTATACTAAATCATTTAAAAAAAATAATGATGCATGCATATTTGTTAAGCATTCCAGTACGCTAATTATCTGAACAAATTTGTTAATTCGGTTTGTTTATTTTTCAGATCAAGATTTGGACAATAGTCGCAGTCTTCCTGGGAGGAGCAGCTCACCAAGAGGAAGTCTTTCACCACGGTAAACCACGTGTATTGCAAACTTTAGACTACAAAAGTATTTGATATTTTTAGTCCTATTTTCCTCCATTTCCTTGCCTTTTCATCACCTGCAATGAAGGCAATGAATTGTGCTGGACTACAATGCTAATAGTTCTTTAATCCCTCACCTTTTCTCTCATGTGTTGGTCTGTACAGTGAGTTTTGGTAATCTATTTGGTTATGGGGGCGGGGGGAGTGCGGAAGAGGAATCGGCATGATTGCAGCAGGAATTATTGGATAGCGAGTCAGAGACATCTCTGAGTAAAGATTGTGCGTTCAGGTCCCACACAGGACCTGAACATGTCAGGCCAAAAATTGCGGTCGGAGGCTTCCCGCGGGCGAAAGTACCCAGTGGTCCCAGAGGAACAAACCTTTGTTCTCCGTGGCCTAGATGCGCAGCCCAGCGCAGAGGCCTACGTACTTCCAGGAGCCTATGCGCATCCTGGGATCACGTGGCCTGGACCAGCAATCACAATGTAGTATTCTCATTCATATTTAATCCAAACATAAATTTAAAAATCATTTCACTTTTTTAAAATTAATAGACGTTTAGATAAAACATTATTTTTTTGAAATTTTTAAAAAAATGTTTTAAATGTTAAAAATAAACTTACCTTCATATATGGGTTTTTAATATAAAAATAATATTTATTATTTCTGTCTATTAAAACTCTTACACTGGTAAAAGAAGGCCTTACGCCTGCTTTTACCAGGTGTAAGAGTTTGAAGGACATTCGCTGGGCAGGAGTTGGGCAAATAGCCCAAATCTCCACCTGCAAAGGCCCTTCTCCCGGACATTTTGACAGATCGCATGTGCCGGGTTCAGGCGCGTGCGCTTCTCACCTAAACCGAGAACTTGCGGGGCCTCTTCAGGCGTGTGTGCTCATCATTAGCATCCGGAGAGGCTGCAATTGCAGGGCCGTAATCTAGGCTGACACTTCCGTGTAGTACTTGGAATGCTGCAGTGTCAGAGGTACTGTCTTTCAGATGGATGTAAAATATCCTATGGCATTTTACGACCAATTTCAATTAACGTCACTTCAACCAATTCTACCCAAAATGGAACAATTAGTCATTCATCTCAACGCTGTTGTAACAGCGTATACTTTGAAAATATGAGACAGTGAAAGAAATGGTTCAACAGGTTTTTATACCAAAGGATTGTTTGGGATTTTTTTTCTTCGTTCCTGGGTGACACTGGTAAGGCCAGCATTTATTGCTCATTCCTAATTTCCCTTGAGTCGTTTTCTTGAACCACTGCAGTCCGTGTGGTGAAGGGAGGGAGTTCCAGAATTTTGACACAGCGACGATGAAGGAACAGTTAGGATGGTGTGTGATATGGAGGGGAACTTGGAGATGATGGTGTTCCCATGCACCTTCTGCCCTTGTCCTTCTAGGTGGTAGAGGTTGTGGGTTTGGGAGGTGCTGACGAAGAAGCCTTGGCAAGTTGCTGCAGTGCATCTTATAGATGGTGCACATTGCAACCACAGTACGCCTTTGGTGGAGGGAGTGAATGTTTAAGGTGGTAGATGGGGTGTCAATCAAGTGGGCTGCTATGTCCTGGATGGTCGAGCTTCTTGAGTGCTGTTGGAGCTGTACTCATCCATGTAAGAATATTCCATCACACTCCTGACTTGTGCCTTGTAAATGGTGGGAGACTTTGGGGAGTCGGGAGGTGAGAAACTTGTCAGTATACAGAATACCGAGCCTCTGAGCTGCTCTTGTAGCCACAGTATTTATGTGTCTGGTCCAGTTAAGTTTCTGGACAATGGTGACCCCCAGAATGTTGATGGTGGAGGATTTGACGATGGTAATGCCATTGAATGTCATGGGGAGGTGGTTAGACTCTCGCTTGTTGGAGATTGTCATTGCCTGGCACTTGTGTGGTGCGAATGTTACTTGCTATTTATCAGACCAAGCCTGAATGTCGTTCAGGTCTTGCTGCATGGACTGTTTCATTATTTGAGGAATTGCGAATGAACACTGTGCAATCATCAGCGAACATCCCTACTTCTGACCTTATGATGGAGGGAAGGTCATTGATAAAGCAGCTGAAGATGGTTGCGCCTAGGACACTACCCTGAGGAACTCCTGCAGTGATATCCTGGGGCTGAGATAATTGACCTCCAACAACCACAACCATCATCCTTTGTGCTAGGTATGACTCCAGCCAGTGGAGAGTTTTCCCCCTGATTCCCATTTATTTCAATTTTACTAGGGCTCCTTGATGCCACATTCAGTAAAATGCTGCCTTGATGTCAAGGGCAACCACTCTCTCCTCGGCTCTGGAATTCAACTCTTTTGTTCATGTTTGGACTGAGGTCTGGAGCCGAGTGGTCCTGGTGGAACCCAAACTAATCATTGGTGAGTCATCATCATCATCATCATAGGCTGTCCCTCGAAATCGAGGAAGAATTGCTTCCAGTCTAAAAGTGAGTTCTCGGGTGACTGAATAAAGTCCAATATGGGAATTACAGTCTCTGTCGCAGGTGGGACAGACAGTCATTGGAGGAAAGGGTGGGTGGGGAGTCTGGTTTGCCGCATGCTCCTTCCGCTGCCTGTGCTTGTTTTCTGCATGCTCTCGACGACGAGACTCGAGGTGCTCAGCGCCCTCATGAATGCTTTTCCTCCACTTAGGGCGGTCTTTGGCCAGGGACTTCCAGGTGTCGGTGGGGATGTTGCACTTTATCAAGGAGGCTTTGAGGGTGTCCTTGAAATGCTTCCTCTGTCCACCTGGGGCTCGCTCGCCATGTAGGCGTTCCGAGTAGAGCGCTTGCTTTGGGAGTCTTGTGTCGGGCATGCGAACAACTGAGCTGGTCGAGTGTGGTCAGTACTTCGATGCTGGGGATGTTGGCCTGATCGAGAACACTAACGTTGGTGCATCTGTCCACCCAGGGGATTTGCAGGATCTTGCGGAGACATCGTTGGTGATATTTCTCCAGCCTGTATAGCTCAGAGATGTGGACCGTATACAGGTGAGTACGGGCCACTTGATAGCACTGTTGAGGACACCTTCCATCACTTTGCTGATGTTTGAGAGTAGACTAATTTGAGGGGGTGGGGGGGGCGGGGAGGTAAATGGTTGGATTGGATTTGTCCTACTTTTTGTGGACAGGACAAACCTGGGCAGTTTTCCACATTTTTGTAGCTGTACTGGAACAGCTTAGCTAAAGGCGTGGCTAGTTCTGGCGCCCAAGTCTTCAACACAACAGCCGGGACGTTATCAGAGCCCATAGCCTTTGCTCTATCCTGTGCGTTCAGCTATTTCTTGTTATAACGTGGAGTGAATCGAATTGCATGAAGACTGGCTTCTGTGATGGTGGGGACTTCAGGAGGCGGCCGAGATGGATCATCCACTTGGTATTTTTGGCTGAAGCTGGTTGCAAATGTTTCAGCCTTGTCTTTTGCATTCGCGTGCTGAGCTCTGCCATTATTGAGGACTGGATGTGGCAGGACTGTAGAGCTTTGATCTGTTACATTGGTTGTGGGATCGCTTAGCCTTTTCTATAGCATGCTGCTTCCACTGCTTAGCATGCACGTAGCCCTTTGTTACAGATTCCCTAGGTTGGCACTCATTTTTAGGTATGCCTGGTGCTGCTCCTGCATGCTCTTTGGCACTCCTTATTGAACCAGTGTTGGTCCCCTGGCTTGATGGTAATGGTAGAGTGAGGGATATGCTGGGCAATGAGATTACAGATTGTGATGAAATACAATTCTGCTGCTGCTGATGGTCCATAGTGCCTCATGGATACCTAATTTTGAGCTGCTCGATCTGTTCTGAATCTATCCCATTTAGCATGGTGATAGTGCCACACAACACGATAGAGGGTGTCCTCAGTGTGAAGATGGGACTTTATCTCTACAAGGGCTGTGCGGTGATCACTGCTACCAATACTGTCATGGACAGATGCATCTGCGACAGGTAGGTTGGTGAAGACGAGGTCAAGTAGGTTTTTCCCTCGTGTTGGTTCTCTCACCACCTGCCGCAGGTCTAGTCTGGCAGCTGTGTCCTTCAGGACTCGGCCAGCTCTGTCAGTAGTGGTGCTACCGAGCCACTCTTGGTGATGGACATTGAAGTCCCCCACCCAGTGTACATTTTGTGCCCTTGCTACCCTCAGTGCTTCTTCCAAGTGGTGTTCAACATGGAGAAGTACTGATTCATCAGCTGAGGGAGGGCGGTAAGTGGTAATCAGCAGGAGGTTTCCTTGCCTATACTTGACCTGAAGCCATGAGACTTCATGGGGTCCGGAGTCAATGTTACACTCCCTCCTGACTGTATACCATTGTGCCTTTCTTCTGCTGGGTCTGTCCTGCTGGTGGGACTGGACATAGCCAAGAATGGTGATGGAGGAGTCTGGGTCATTGTCTGAAAGGTATGATTGAGTATGGCTGTCAGGCTGTTGCTTGACCTGTCTGTGGGACAGTTCTCCCAATGTTGCCACAAGTCCCTAGATTTTAGTGAGGAGGACTGTGAAGACACGCCGTTGTCGTATCCAAAGCCGGTGCCGAGGTCGATGCCGGGTGGTCCATCTGGTTTTATTATTCTTATTGTTTGTTGTAGAGATTTGTTACAACTGAGTGGCTTACTGGGCCATTTCAGAAGGCAGTTAAGAGTCAACCACATTGCTGTGGGTCTGGAGTCATGTATAGATTAGACCAGGTATTTCCTTCCTTAAAGGACATTAGTATGTGTTTTTACGACATTTCAGTAGTTTCATGGTCACCATTGTTGATAGTAGATGATCAATTAAAAAACCTAGTGCTCAACAGAGGACGTATCCTTCATAGGAGCCTGTTTAATCTTTCTATGAAGGCTTCTGTAAATGGTTGTGCCATACCAATTTGATTGAATGTTTTGAAGAAGTCAACCAGGTTAGTGGATGAGAGTAACCTGGTAGGCATTGTGCACCTGAACTTTCAGAAAGCTTTTGATAAGACATAGCAGCCTTCTCTACAAGATAGAATCTAGTACTGCAGTGAATTGAGGATTAGTTAAATGCCCATAGGCAGAAAGTGATCTCCCAATCAATGGATCAGGTCAAAGCTCTGTAGCTCTGCCACATCCAGTTGTGAATGGTGGTAGACAATTAAGATACTAACAAGGAGAAGAAATGAGAAGGCTCCACAAACATCCCATTCTCAACAATGGCGATGCCCAGCACGCGAGTACAAACGATCTGTGCTCCAGAACTAACTGCACCCCTAGATCCTAGCTAAGCTGTTCTCATACAGCTTCAACATCTGGCATCCACCCAAAATTGTGGAAAATTGCCCAGGTATGTCCTGTTTACAAAATGCAGGATAAATCTAACCCTAGCCTATTAACCTACCAGCAAGTGACTACAGTAGAATTTGAAGTTTCTTCCAAGAATGAGAGAAATTCTAACTACACATGTAATCTAAACAACCATTTTGAATTTTTTAAATCGTATCTGCTGGAATCAATCATTTAGATTTGGATATTTACAGCCCAAGTCAATTGTCTGCTACTCCTTTGCTCAGCATGCCACTAAATTTAAAAATGTTGACGTTGACCATTCTGCTCATCATTTATTTTAGATGAGAATTTTGATTTAAAGATGTGGTATTACTCAATTTTTATTTATCAGTAATAAGCAAATGTGTAACCGAAGGGAAATTTATTGTAATAATACTTCGATTGTTTTTCTAAAAACAGAATATCTTAGCCCTGTTACATTATTCCCAGGTCACGTGAAACTGTTGGGGGCCGAAATTCAGGGTCCCCATTAGGCTCATTACCGCCGTTTTGCAGCGGCCATGCGGCGGAATCGAGTGGCCGCCACATTGCAGTCCATTGGCCACCCTGACCCAAATTCAGGTCAGGGATTTTTCGGCCTGTCCCCATTTCGCCCCGCTGCTATCCCGTGCCTACAATTTAATCCTCCCAAATTTAGTTACAAAAATCCACGAGCCACTGGACGGTGCCCCCAACAGCTTTTTCTGTCGGTGCACCTTCTCCTGACTATGTGCAGCCTGGCAGCATGGCAGTCCTTCAAGGGGAGGGCCCACTGTCGTGGCCGACATGTTGATATTTTTCGGCCAATTATTGCTCCCGGGTTCAGCCGGGCTGCCAACAGGCAGCCTGGCACCCCTTCTTGGCCGGACCGAAACCCTCCCTGGTGGCCGAACACTCTCCCCTTTAATGAGAGCGTGGTGATACACACGTGACATTGCATCATCTCCGCTCCGCTGCTGAGTGACAGCGGTGGAGACTCGGTCCCACCTCAACGTCTGCCCCTCACCAGGACTTACCGCCCCAACTTCCACCCCCATTATGACCGACTTTCCGGTACAACGGGGGGAAAAGTTTAAAGTGGAGAAAGTTACTCCGAAGGCCGTCTCATCGCTCCCAATGGGAAAGAAAGGTAAAAAATAGTGGGTGTGCCAGCTTTCTGACGTGCCTGAATTTCAGCTCCTTGAATTGCAGCAGGATGGCCATGTTTAATTGCATTTGCCTCAGTTAGCTGGTGTTAAATTTGCCAATTCTGAAAGACCAGTAGGGGGATCTTGAATTTTTGTTTTTTAAATGTAGATTCTGCAGAAGTTACACAAACTAATCTTGTTTCTTTTAAATTTGGAAATCCTAATCTTTCAAACAGATCTCCTGCAAGTGGCTTACAAATTCGTTATGATCAGTCAAGTAACAGTGTCTTGGAGAATCTGCCACCAGTCGCATCCAGCATAGAACAGCTATTGGAAAGGCAATGGAGTGAAGGTCAGCAGTTTCTTTTGGAACAGGGCACTCCTGGAGAAGGTATGTATTTATAAGAGCGTTTCATGCTCGGTCACTTCAATACATCAATCATTTCACACCGCATAAAGATTCCTATTTTGTGTTTCTACATGGTTCTTTTCCCCTGCTGTCAGAGCTACTGTTTATTCTTATTGCATTGCTGTTATTTTCATAATTACCCTCCTGACACATCATTTTGTTTATACACTTATGTTTAAGGACATCCACCACACAAGCCTTGTGGATAGTTCATGTGGTAGTTCTTTAATCCTTTTTGTACTTCAGGGTTTGTCATAACACCAAGGGTCGCTACTACCTGATGTCACCAGTAACATATTAGTCGTTTCCATAGATTGTGATCTAGACCTGGCTCAACTTTTGTCGTATGTAGAGACTTCCTCTTGAAAAATGAATTCAATCCTAAAATTCTATGTAATCATTCCATAGGGAAAGAATTGGACAAGCCTTATGGCAAATCAGTGTTGGGTACATTTTATGTTCCCAATTATCAGGAAGAAACTCAAGTGATAAACTAAGCTACATTGTGAGAAAATATTAGGTCACCTTGGAATAGATTT
The DNA here is from genome assembly GCF_044704955.1 of Pristiophorus japonicus. Lineage (NCBI taxonomy): Eukaryota > Metazoa > Chordata > Chondrichthyes > Pristiophoridae > Pristiophorus > Pristiophorus japonicus. The sequence goes on from NC_091981.1 coordinate 234,479,381, forward strand.
GTAAAGCTGCTTTGGAAGTAATTCACACTATAGCAATGCCTACATTTCTGCATAGGGTGACCAGCTGTTTCATTGGTTATGATAAAATGAACAATTCCATTCTGTTTTGGGCTTTGGTTTGGTAATGCCCATTGGCAAGTGTATGTTAGTTGAATGAGGAAGAAAGTTGGATTGCCTTCCTCAGTAAAGTAATTTTAATGCTTTATATGTAGACTATCCTTCCCCTCTCCTTGATTTGTGCTAGGAAAAATGTGTAATATACTTAGTGAATTATTTTAAAGTGCTGTTTATCATTCCTTGTTACTGCTTTGATAGTACTAAGGAGTTAGTCAAGATCATGTACTTACATGGTATAGGCATGAGGGAGGGAAATTGTATAATATCTACAAGTCTACCAGTTTTAAAAATAGGGACATAGTTCAATTATTTGAAAGAAAAGTGCATGAGTATTCAATATCATAAGATTTATTTTGGTGTACTTGCTCAAATCAATTATAATCTTGAACTAAATAACTACATTTTTTCCCTCGTCAATTTTTTTCTCCTTTTTTTCTCGTCAATTTTTCTCTCCTTTCCTTAAAGGATTGGTAGGAAGATTGAGGAAGATTACATGCTAAATGGTACAATTTTAAATGGGGTGCAAAAACAGAGACCTGGGGGTGTTTGTGCACAAATCTTTGAAGGTGGCAAGTTAACAAAGCAGCTTATAAAGCATATGTGATCCTGGGCTTTGTAAATAGAGCCATAAAGTACAAAAGCCAGCAAGTTATGCTAAATCTATATAAGACATTTGTTCAACTCCAGTTATTGTCGGATTCTGGGATCCACACTTTAGGAAGAACATGAAGGCATTGGAGAAGGTACAGAAGAGATTTACTAGAATTCATCCAGGGATGAAGAAACTACAGTTGCATGGATAATATGGAGAAGCTGGGTTTGTTCTTGGAGCAGAGAAGGCTAATAGCAGATTTGATGCGGTGTTTAAAATAATGAAGGGTTTAGATCGCGTAAATAAAGAGGAACTGTTTCCAGTAGCTGAAGGTCGATAACCAGAGGAGACAGATTTAAAGTGATTGGCAAAAGAACCAGAGGCAACCTAGGAAAAACTTTCTTACACAATGAGTGGTTAGGATTTGGAATGCATTTCCTGATAGGGTAGTGAAAACAGATTCAATAGTACAGGTCATGCAGACCCCAGAGTTAAAAATCCCACTGTCAGCAAAGTTCCCAGACACTGTTTCTGCTACATTCACTGGCATCCACAGTAGAGTCCAGTTGACACGAGGTGCCGTACAGCTGTTGTACAGAGTTCTCGGTTTAAAAAAGCAAAACCAAACAACACTGAAGCATTACAGTTAAAAGGAATAAAGTGTACTGCTGACCTGGGGCTGGCTGCTCCTCTCTCTCCGCCGCCTCTGGTGCTCCTTCCCCAGGTCGGGCTGGCACGCTATGTCCTCGGGCAGGTCGGCGTGGAGCGTGAACGAGGAACGCAGTGGCCGACCGAGGCGCCGAAGCTGTGCCCGAAATGTTGCACAATGACCTGGACGCGTTCTGTGCATATGCTGCACAGAAACCTACGGTGCATCATTTCAGACCCAGCTTCGGCGCCTCGGTCGGCCACTGCGCTCCTCATTCACTCTCCACGCCAACCCGACCGGGGGGCTGGAGGGGTGCAGCCGGCCCCAGGACACAGCATGCCGGCTCGACCTCAGAGGGAGCACTGGATGTGGCGGGGAGAGGAGGAGCAGCCAGCCTCAGGACACTACGCAGCTCGCGACCCCCCCCCCCCCAGCCAGGAGCCGGACCAAAGAGGTTCAACCTGTATCTTTCAAAAGGGAATTGGATTAATTGAAGGAGAAAACATTGCAGGGATATGGGGAAAGAGCCGGGAAGTGGGGCTAACTGGATTGCACCTCAAAAGTGCTAGATGGGCCAAATGGCCTCCTCCTGTGCTGTGATTCTATAATTGACCCCTTATGGAGAGGTACAGTTCCATTGGTGCCAGTCACCCACCCACCACATTCAAATGTGAACCTTAACCATGATTGTCAGCAGAATATTTGACTATCACTTGAGTCTGATATTGGTCCCTTACAATGTTCATGTAGTTACACTACCAACAGAAATTAGTGTGGTGATCATAAGGGCTGATTATTTATTTACCACCATCCTGCCTCAGTTTCTTGCCTGAAAATTAATGCCTTGCCACCATTTGTGATTTAAAAAGACATTTGTTTGTGAATCTTGAGATTTTGTTCTCCTTTGAATTGACCTGAATTGAACATTATGCCATCAAAATATAATCTAAAGAAACTAAAAAAGACAAATAGAATTTAGTAGATAACCATGAAAAAATGTGTACATATCTTTCTCCATTCAGTTTTAACCTAGTAAATGTGTAGTTCATTCCACCCCCCGCCCTTAGTTTTACCCGGATTTGATATTTTTTAAACTATAAAGTTTACAAGAAATTTTTTTTTTAATTGAAAGAAACCTTAATTTAACATTCATTAAATGATTAATTTTTAGAAAAAATCATGTGAAACCTGAGTTTTCGGTAAATGCAGCATATGAATATTCCTTTCAATGGGTTTAAAGTAAGCCTAACTTTAAAGAGTTATTTCGTAGCATCATAGAAACTACAGTATGCACAGAAACCATTTGTCCCATCAGTCGGTCTTCAAATGGAGCTATCTGTTGTAATCCAATTCCCCTGTTTTGACCTCTCATCCTTTTATATTCTTCCTTTTCAAATACATATCCAGTTCTGTTTAAATACATGTACATGTTTTTATCTCTACTTTAATAGTCATTTGTTGTAAATAATTTCATGTTCTAATAATCCTGTGAAAGTAAAGTGTGAAAAGATTTCTTCTAATTTGTCGCTTTTGTGATAACCCTGAGGGCTGGAATTTTGGTTCTGGTCATTTTGGGGCCGTAATGGTGACAAGGCGATGAAGTTTGTGCCTGCAGCCACAAAATTTGCCATCTGGGCCCTGAGTATGGAGCGGAGCACACCTCTTTTAGGGCGCAAAGTCGGCTGAGCAACTGAAAATCCGTTGCTAAAGAGCGGGCCTCGGAGCGCCCCAAGAGAGGCATCCGTGGGGGGAAAAAAGCACTCCACAAAACACACAAAAAACCATTCCTAATACCTTGCGCACTCCACATTAGGATAAATTGCAAAGCAATCAAACTTACCTCTTTCATTACTTCAATCATCGCCGCCAGGACAACTCTGGCTTTCCCGGCGGTCCTACTACTGAGTGCCACAGGGTTGGTGTCCAACAAAAATCAATGTGCTGTCGAAACCAGGGGCATTCCACACCAACCAGCTCAATGTTCCCGGGCGGTGCAGCTCAGCGCCCCCGAAAACTGGCAACTAATTTCCCGGCTGGGAGCTGGCCGCTTGCCCAGAAACCATTCCTCCTACCATTACTGCCCCTGTGGGATGCAAATAAAGATGGCAACAGGGAAAAACCAGCCCAGAGTCTATATCCTTTTGTTACCAATTCACCAACCAGTGGAAACAGTCTATCATTATCTACCAACTCGAAGCACTCCATAATCTTAAAAACCTCTATTAGACCCCCTAACCTTGCCTGTTTCAGTTAAAACAACCCTAATTTTTCAAGAAGCCTTTCTCCATTACTAAAATCTAATTCTTTGTATAATTCTAATGCATCGTCACAAAAAATGGAATGTCCAGAAAAGTATACAAAACTCCAACTGTGGCCGAACCAATGTCTTGTACAAATTCAACATAATTTCTTTGCTTTTATATTCAATGCTCTTTTGTATAAAACCAGAACTCTATTTGCTTTTTATTCCTACCTGCACTCTGACCTTTAAAAAAATTCTATATATGTGCACCCCTTGCTCTCTATTCCTCTACTTTAATTTTTTTTTTAAACCAGCTATGATATCCTTACATTCACTGTTACTTTCCATTTCTTTGCACTGAATGGTTTTTTAATATATTGTAATTTTTTTGTTCAAATAGTTATGGGAATGTTGAAATCACTGCATCAGCTTCAGGTTGAAAATCGGCAGCTGGAGGAGCAGATTAAGAATTTGACGGCTAAGAAAGAGCGCCTCCAGCTATTAAATGCTCAGCTCTCGGTACCTTTTCCTGTCTTGAGTTCAAATACCAGTCCAACAACTCTCATACACCCATTCACAGTACAAACTGGTAAGTCTCATTCTGTTTCAAATGCCAGTGTTGTTTTTTTCATGTCACACTAAATCAATCTGATAAAAGTGGTATTGTTTGCAATTAAAAATTATGTTTGGTGTTAAAAATTCAATTTTAATGTGTTCTCTTATAGTCCACAACACAACTTCCTTGCACAGCAGTAAAGGTCCCCACCTGAGCAACAATTTTCTGCCTGAAAGCTCACTTCCAATGCCAACCCAGGTGTTCATCTTATTAATGACTTTTACTTAGTATTTGAGATAATTATTTTGTCATTTTCAGTATACTGTATTTTTGTTTATGCCTAAAGTGAGAGCAGGGTACCTCAAGTCTCAATCATTGACTAGGCAATTTCTGATCATTTTCTTACCTCACCATCTCCAGCCCCACTACCCTCCCCCTCAAACTCTGGGGGAGGGGAATCCTCTTCCCTTTCCTCTCTTCTCTCTCCTTCCTCCCCCCCCCCCCCCCCTCCCACACTGTTACTCACACACTCCAATTCCCTTCCCTCTGACCCTCCACCTGCCATGACCCGTTGTCTCTGGTGACCTACTCAATAGCTCTTTCCTTCGGCCTTTGATGTTTTAGTTCCCAATTCCCTCCCGGTCTTCCACCCCTAAAGGAGCATCCTCAAATCTGAAGGCTAGAAACTCAAGCTAACCTACTGCACAAATGGCCTTATCAACCACTGTTAAATTTTGCTTGATCATCTCAAGCAATATCATGTCTCCCTCTCCACAGCCAAATCCTCCTTTTGGTCTTGGAGAATAAGAAATCCCTAGAATCCCCTTCTCTGTTCCACTGCCCCGCCTCCTCCATTCTCACTTCCAACACCAAGTTCAAAGATCGTATGGACTTCCATGTCTCAAAGATAGAATCTTCTTTTTTCCCAGTGTTACTTTAGCATTCATTCCAACCTAAGGTCATATCCTCGGAACCTCCCTCCTGCTGCAATGAATCCCAATCTTCATCTGGCTCCATACCATTCAGTTATTTTACCTTGGGGCATTGCTTGCTGCTATTATTGACTCCTTTGCCATAGCATTAATCCTCTCCTATAAAACTGCCATCACTGTCTTCTCAAAAAGCCCACCCTTAAATCCATCATTCCCTTCAATTGCTGTCCCATATCTGACCTCCCCGTTCTCTGTGAGGACCTTGAATGTGTTGTTACCACACAAAACTCCACTTACCTTTCTCAAAATTCCCTTTTCAAATATGCTGTCCACTTTTCATCCTGCCTGCAGCAACGAGATCAGTCGGGTAAGCTGCTGAGCCATTTTATTTGGCTTGCCACCAAAAACACTGTACCCAGCCTTTGACTCCATCCCCTTCCCTGGCTGTTTGCTCAGGCTAAATTAGACATTGTATAAACTCAATGTCCTGTTTCACCCAACTCTGAGTTTCATTCTTCATATCCTAACCATTTACTTCCACTTTGGCATCATCATCATTATTTCAACCCCATTGCTGCTGAAACCATTATCCTCACTTTTGTTGCCTCTAAACTCTATTCTTGCAGCACCCTCCTTCCAAGCTTCATCCAACACAAAATACAACTCGTCCAAAACGTCATTGCCTGAATCCCTTCCCACTCACTAATCATCTTTGTACTCAGAAACAATTATTGGCTCCCAGTTCCACAATGAACTGAATTCAAAATCCTCACCACAAATCTTTCCCTGGCCTCGCCTTATCTTGCCTCTTCAATCCCAGCCCATACCTTTCAATCCTCGAACTCTAGCCTTCTGTGCAACACTCTGCTGCCTCTAACTAATAATAAGTGGAAAAGCCTTTAGCCATCTCAGCCCTACTCTGGAACTGCCCCCTTATCCCATCCTTACTAATTTTCAATGTCTATTTGGGCCCTGTGAGGCACCTTGTTTACGAGTTAAAGATGCTATATAAATGCAAGTTATTATTGAGTTACTTGTTTCTTTTTTAAATAAGCTGTTTATTAAAGTTAAATGTTCTCATTTTAGGAACGAACTTCCAGTGGACACAGTACTAGCAGTTCTTCTCTTGCCAGTCCAACCACAACTGGACAGAGTCCAGCTCTGCAAGGGTCAGGGATTCATCAGGTTAACTGTATGTCAGGAGCACTAGCTAGTAGTATGCAGACGATGGCCTCCACCATCCCCACAATGTCTTCAGTAGGCGGGTTAATGGGAACTTTACCAGGAAACCAGCTGACAATCAATGGATTTGTGGGTGCTTTGAATGGAGTTATACAGAGCCCCGTATCAATAACACAAAACCCAAGTCCGCTATCGCATGCAACTGTGCCACCTAATGTAACTCTTCCATTATCTACCAATCTAAACAACAGGTAAGAATTTTAAAACATTTCTACCAGCGTTTTGAAAACTTTCTTTTGGCTAGTAAAACCAGCATAGTTTGATCTGATCAGCCCTGTTGTGGATTTTCTAATGTTATGTGAAACAGCTGGCATACTGGTCTCTTCAATTTTTTGCTTAGAGAAAACATAATACTGATTTTGTAAAAATAAATTGAACCAAGCAATTATCAATAAGGATATCTTGAAGAATAAAAGACTAAAAACAGGCTGAAGTTTTTTTTTCTGAAAGCAGAAAAGGTTAAAGCTTTGTATATACCAGCAGAGACCCGCTAAACAATTGCGGTCAAATTAGTATCTTTATTGCAACAGTACTTGTTCAAAATGTTAGCATCTTTTTCGTCTAGAATTAACGCTGATGTCCACCCTCCCTCCTTCCCCAGCCATACTGTCCTCTTGGCTCCGCAGCAGCGCCCAGGGAGGCTCTGCTCACTGTGCCCATCGGCCCCGCCGCATCCACTGCTGCCTCTTCATTGCAGCAGACCCATCGCTCCCCGCCCTCATTGGTTATGAGGCCGGGCGGGCCCTGATTTTCCATTGGTTGGCGCAACTGTCAATCAATCCCAGCCCCCACCCCAGGACAGACAAAACCCAGCCAAAAACTGACTATTATTATTATAGATATACTAATTGATTTCCAGTGCCACTGCACATCGGGAGTCCAGAGGAAGTGCAGTCTTCCAGTCAAATTGGTTAGAGAGTGGAAGATAATGGGACTGGGTCTAAGTGAGAACTGAGACGATGGCAGCCATAAAAAAAAACCAGGAGGAGTAGATAAAAAAGGCTTATGAGGCAAGGGGGAAAGCAGAGGAAGGGGGCAAAGGTAGGGAGGATGATCATTTTGGCAACAGTTTTTTTTTCCTCTTCTTCCTTCCCTCGCCCACCTCTACCTTTCCCCTTGTCTCCTCTGCCTTCTTCTGACCAACTTATTGTTGTACTCTTCATATCTTGTACATTGACAGGCAGCAGCAATTTAAGAGGAGGTAAGGAGGGATGCTGTGGTAACTAGCAGGGTGGTGACCGGCAGGGATGGACATTGGGCTGGAGACTAAAAGGAGCAGGGAACTAGGCCAGTCCTGATGACCTAGTTGCCAACTCTGATTGGATTTATTGCTGCACATTTGATCATGTAACGCTTGGTAGGAGTTTGTAAATGTTATTGTATTTGCCTTATAAAAGTTGGCACCCTGTAATATGGTGTCTTTGTGCACACTTAGAATAGTTCAAAGATACCCATTTTGTGTAAAAGTAGACTGTGAATTCCATCATATATTTAGTTTTTTTGTAACCATCTTATCTACTGCAAAGTCCAGATTTGTAAGGTGCACCCATATTTTTAGACTTGTTCTTTCGTTTGGAAAACTTAGAAGTTGCACCAGTCTAGGTCGTTTTCCTAAATTTAGAAGATGTAGCTTTGTGCTAGATTTTATAGCAGTTTACTTGAGGCAGATTGAGATACTGACTTTGGGTGATATGATTAGGGCAACCAATTGGCAGAAAATAGGAGCAAGGATTTGTGGGCCATATTTGGGGCAGCTGGCCGGCAGGTAATGGGAGTGGGCAATTGGGGTAGTTGACCAGCAGGTGGCAGGAGTGGGGAATAGTGGGCTGCTGTTGGGGCACCAGACTGGCATTCACATGAGCAGTGATCAGCATCAACACAAATCACCCAGGCCGATATCACAAGTGGGGCATCAACTGGTGAGACAGGTAGTTGTAGTTGCAGACAGCAGGTCAGAGACAAGCCAAAATGCTCCATATTGATTATTTAAGGGGATTGAGGGGAAAGGTTAACCAGGCAACAAGCAGTCGTTGCAGCAGGTATCAAACTTGTCATGCTGTAATTACTTTCTACTGCCATTGGTGGCACTGTTTGTTTTGTGTTCCTGGGTCCTCCGCCTCTACTGCAGAAGAAATCCCATGTTCTGATCAATTCTACTCTGCTTCCCAAATTACTGTGGTTTGCTATTTAATTAATTATTTATAGAATACTTAGATTCCTATATAAAATTTAACGTATGTCTTAAAAATGGGACTGAATAATGTCTACGCCATAGTCCAATTTATCTCTTGTCCTTTAACCGTGTTTTCACCTGAAGCATACACTTGGTCTTCATTTTGTATGCAGTACCATGGGAAATCAACTGTTTAACATAAAAATAAAATAATAAATTTTAGATCTTTGGTTAAGTTTATGTTCAAACATAATTTAAAGAAATAAATTATCTTGGGAGTGAACAAGATGGTGTCAAAGCTGAGGGGGGAAGTTCAGAGGTTTTCTCCAAACCACCATCTAGTGGCCAGCTTGTGTAATTACATTGTCTAATTTAGGAATTTACAAGGACGTGTTTATTTGTAACACCGAAAGCTCTGATTGAGTCCCTGATTGGTCCCCTTGGAGGATAAGACACACCCAGCAGCTTCTCCAGAAAGTGTAATTAAAACCGCCCGCTCCAAAGTAATCAGTGTCTTTGCAAAGTGTAATTTGAGCCATTCTGGCTGCTGACTCCAGACAGAACATAGCTCATTTGGAACAAGGAGAGATCAGGTTAAGACCTTCTCTTCCTCACCCCCCTCAAAAAACAAGTTCCTGCCCCCACCGTCCAAGTGCCCAACATTCTTCCCCCGCCCAAGTTCCTCCCACCACCGTCCAAGTGCCCAACATGCTCCCCCCGCCCAAGTTCCTCCCCCACGAATTTCTTCCCCCAACCAGTTCCTGACCTGTTCTCCCCCCGCCGCGCCATCGATGGGGCATTGTGTAGGGGTCACAGATTGTTAACGGGCAGGGTGGGAGATGGGTGGAGAAATTCTGACCACCCTCTCCACCAATCACTGAGGTTGGCTGATGTATGTGAGGACTTGGCCAAAACAGACTGCAAATAATTTACTCGCTTAACTTTAAATTCCCGATTGCGATCATGTTGCCCTTTTGTTGTTAACGCAGCGTGGTATTGGAGGACATTGTCGTGCACGCACAGCGGCAAAGCATATGCTCCCTAGTGTGCCTCTGTTTGCAACGCTGCCAAATCTGGACTTTGACAACCCCCCCTCCCCCAATCCTTATATTTTAGCTTCCCCCCTGAATATTGAGACCCTCTACTGTACCCTCATTTGATCTGTTAACTTAGCATAAACCTGCATGATGCATTTATTTACTGAGTCATTGGGAAAACTTGAAGACATCGTGCCGTGTGGGGAGAGATTGAAACTTGCCAGTATTCTACAAACAGTGGGAGAAGGCGTTACAAAGAGTTAGATTGCCAAAAGATCCCACATACCTTTTTTTGCAAGGGGAGGATAGTTATAAGAACATAAGAATTAGGAACAGGCATCTAGCCCCTCGAGCCCGCTCCGCCATTCAACAAGATCATGGCTGATCTGGCAGTGGACTCAGCTCCACTTACCCGCCCGCTCCCCGTAACCCTTAATTCCCTTATTGGTTAAAAATCTATCTATCTGTGACTTCAATGAGCTAGCCTCAACTGTTTCCCTGGGCAGAGAATTCCACAGATTCACAACCCTCTGGGCGAAGAAATTCCTTCTCAACTCGGTTTTAAATTGGCTCCCCCGTATTTTGAGGCTGTGCCCCCTCGTTCTAGTCTTCCCGACCAGTGGAAACAACCTCTCTGCCTCAATCTTGTCTATCCCTTTCATTATTTTAAATGTTTCTATAAGATCACCCCTCATCCTTCTGAACTCCCAACGAGTAAAAACCTAGTCTACTCAATCTATCATCATAAGGTAACCCCCTCATCTCCGGAATCAGCCTAGTGAATCGTCTCCGTACCCCTTCCAAAGCCAGTATATCCTTCCTTAAGTAAGGTGACCAAAACTGCACGCAGTACTCCAGGTGCGGCCTTACCAATACCCTGTACAGTTGCAGAAGGACCTCCCTGCTTTTGTACTCCATCCCTCTCGCAATGAAGGCCAACATTCCATTCGCCTTCCTGATTACCTGCTGCACCTGCAAACTAACTTTTTGGGATTCATGCACAAGGACCCCCAGGTCCCTCTGCACCGCAGCATGTTGTAATTTCTCCCCATCCAAATAGTATTCCCTTTCTTTGTTTTTTTTTCCCCAAGGTGAATGACCTCACACTTTCCGACATTGTATTCCATCTGCCAAACCTTAGCCCATTCGCTTAATGTTCTATTGTATCAAAGTGTTGAATCTGGTCCTAATAAAAATGTATTGCCTATCTTTAAAAAGTGTTTTGTATACTGTATATTTTTTCAAAATATTTTTCTGTTTTCTAGTGTGCCAGGATTGAGTTTACTTTCTGAGCAACAGAGACAACTGTTACTTCACCAACAGCAGCAACAACTTCAACAACTGTTGCCATCCCAGCTTACTCCTGTAAGACTATTCTTTTGTAACATTCAAAATAGATGAATGATTGCTTATTCATTTGATAGCTTGTTAACCGCCTGACCAATATATTTATAATTGTTGTCTATTTTTAAGCAAACTAAGAAGCTTACAAGTTTTAAGATATGAATGTATAATTGAAGAGGTCCTTGTGCATGAAACACAAAAAGTTAGTATGCAGGTACAGCAAGTCATCAGGAAGGCAAATGGAATGCTGGCCTTTATTGCAAAGGGGATAGAGTATAAAAGCAGAGAAGTTCAGCTACAACTGTACAGGGTATTGGTGAGGCCACACCTGGAGCACTGCATACAGTTTTGCTCTCCGTATTTAAGGAAGGATATACTCGCATTGGAGGCTGTTCAGAGAAAGTTCACTAGATTGATTCTGGAGATGAAGGGGTTGACTAATGAGTATAGGCCCAACCGGCTCAACCTATCTTCATAAGAGTTCACAAGAATGAGGTGTGATCTTATCGAAACATATAAGACAATGAGGGGGCTCGACAAGGTGGATGTAGAGAGGATATTTCCGCACATAAGGGAAACTCAAATTAGGGGGCACAGTCTCAGAATAAGGGGCTGCCCATTTAAAACTCGGATGAGGAAGAATTTCTTCTCTGAGACTTGTAAATCTGTAGAATTCTCTGCTCCTGAGGGCTGTGGAGGCTGGGTCATTGAATACATTTAAGGCGGAGATAGACCATTTTCTGAGCAATAAGGGGAGCAAGCAAGGTCAGATCAGTCATGATATTGAATGGTGGAGCAGGCTCGAGGGGCCTACTCCTGCAATAGGATACTGTATATGGCAATTGCATAAAAATTAATTGTTTTGCCCATCTTTTGCATTTAAGAATAATTTGTTATTTAAATGTATTTTAAGGACCTGCATCAAATTGACCAATGAAAGGTGCTAACAGCAAGACAGAAAAAATGTTTACATGAGTATCGGGAACATTTTTTATAATGCAATTTGTTTTTATAAAATGACTGAAAATCAGTCTGAAAATTCCAAGATCCCAGTAGATAGTGCTGCATGTTTGTCGGGTCAAGGCTAAAGTCCCTCCTACCCCTTCAATACAGATGGGTGAGTGAGCTGTGCACCTTGGTGGTAGATTCATCTCTATTCTGCACATGAAGGGGAGTTCTCAGCCGTCATATAATTTGACCAAAACTGGAAGGGGCTTCATTTGACTCAAGAAATCACATTGCTGAAGTTTCATCTGCGACTTCTTTTGAAAGGAAATATATTTTGATGTACGAGGCACTTGTCCTTTACATAAATAGGACAAAAGATTTATTTTTAAATCTGGGCTTTTAATTTAGAAATGAAACTATAGGTAAATGGTACAAAACAAAATTTAGCACATTGAGTAGTGGAGCATGCCTCATGAGAGCAACATCCATCAAGAAATGTATTGCTAGCAAGAAGACAACAACCTGGCACCATTAGAAGAGAGTGCCTGAGCCCCTGACATTCTTTACTTATTTTAAAATGTTTGTTCTTCATATGATGTCTTCCTCCATCAATGTAGTCTAATATTTTTTCTTTTAACATAAATTTTCCCTATTGCCAGAGTCTCTGCATTGATATTTTTGGGCTTGGTATTAATTACCGTTGTTGTGTTTGTAGTTTATATGCTGTCGATTAATGTGAAATTCACATTTTGTGTGTCTGTCACTAAAACCAGGAACAACATCAGGCTCTGTTTTATCAGATAATGCAGCAACAGCACCACCACCAACATCAACATGAGCTGCAGCAGCTGCAGATCACTGGAACAACACAGATTCCTATGACTAACCTACTGGCAAGTGCCCAGACTCAACCACTTCACTCCGCTCCTCCCAATCCTTTCATATCCATTCATAGTGAAACTACTACACCAAAAGTTGCAGTAAGTGTCATAGCTTGAAACAGTATATTTTACAATAGCAGTTCATGATAGAAGATACTTTACTCTCTTGTATGTCTAATTGGATTGTATTTCAAAACTGTTGAAATTAAACACAAAAATCTTATTTTAAATAAATTAATTAAAATGTTAAGTCTCTATATGGTGTGATTTTTTTGATTAACAAAAATTTATATATATATTAATGTAAATAAACTTTTTTACAATGCACCTACTTTATAAATTATTAAATATTTTGAAATAATTAAAGAAATTTAAGAAACTGAGGTGAAACATTGATTTTAAATGAATTATCATTGTGTAGAATAATTTTAACATTGTACCTTTTCCTTTCTCCCCAGAGGCTCAATGACAAAGGCAGCCCTGTTACACAGGAAAAAAGTTGACACAGGATTTTTAAATTCCAGAAAGTGTCTGTCCTGTTGTCATAGCAGTTCAGCCAGCTGCAGAGTGGATGAATCTTACTTGATGTGTAGTAGGAGTTGCTAAAGGATAGTGGCAAATACACTGGTAGTCACCATGTATGAACATATAACCAAAATAACTTTCATAAGCCATTCCTATATTGTCACAATATTTGGTTTACTAGTGTTGCAGCTTGATTGCACTAATATAAAACTTCTCATTGAGTGAGATTGGCATTGAGGAATTTGAAACATGAACTCGTTTTCAACTTCATTTTCAACATTTGAATCATTCAGTTTTTGTGCTTGTCTTGAACTGTTTTGATGCCAGTAAAATAATGATTTTTAAATATCTTTTAAATGACATGCAAGTTACATTGCATAAAAGTGACAACGGTATTGTTGCTGGTCTTGCAGATGTGATGGGCATGTCTTGGGATTTGCATCACCTGAGTTTCACGTTGCATGCATTTTGTGTTGTGTCCTGTTCCTTTGCAGTGAATGTAGTATGCTTCCAGGACCACTGCTAGCATGGATACTCAGTTGTGGTGCAATAGGCTTCTGCGATTTTCTTGGCCGCTGGGGGACCAGATCAATCTATAAAGTGGAAGAAATGGATTAGCCTGCCGCTGTGGAAGGTTCCTTTGAGAGATGTGTTGGCTGTCAGCCTAACCAAGTGCCTGTTGCTAGGTCCATTGTGAAATAGCACTGGACAGCTGAGTATGCACTCAATCACAATTCCTGTCACAGCAGCAGGAATTTCCAATAGGACATCATCTTCCTTCTTGGAAGGAATTCCCAGCTCTCTACATGGCAAAATCAGTGTGAACAATCTGGAAACCAACCCCCTCCATGTATCCAACTGCAAGTGTGTTTGAAGTTATGATTAGTCTCAAGGTTGAATGTTGCACAGTTTGTATCTCTCATCTGTAAATATGCTTTGGTGAATTTCATTAATTGCAGGGGAAAATTGAAAAATAAAAGCTCAATATTTTGGTTTGTGATATTTCTAATTAGCAGTTGTGCAGTTGACTGGAAGAGTATTGTTTTATTAATTTATTTTTATACATGCAGGGGAATTTTAGAAAGACATTAAGACCAACTGGATTTTGTAGATATTTACAAAGAAAAGTCAGTGTGGTTCATTTTAGATTCTTACTTTCAACCCACTGGTGGTTCTGTAACAAACTTTGTACAGATTTTGAAGAAATTTGCTGTAGTGTTTATTTTACTTAGTTGTAAAATATCAAATGTATTAAAGAATGATATAAAAAAAACTGTCTCAGCAATGATTGTTAGTAATGTTTGTACTCATGGGCATTACTGGTCTGCTAAAGATTGTGGGGCTAAAACCATGACTACAATTTAGGAGTTATGGAAAATGTATCTATATTAGACTTCTTTACTGCCTCCTGTGGCCTACAGCAAAATGAGCTGACATTTTATTTATTTGTTGCTTAAATAATGGTGCTGTTGTATAAATATTTTCCAAGTGGTTTTTGGATTCCAAAGAAATTCTACTTCGTGTTTTAACAGTTTTTGTATGTTCAGCTTTTTAGCTGCCCTATTGTACATGGAAAATTAAGTTATCTCAAAGTTAATTCTCTGCATATAAAAGTCAAATTAAATTTTTAACATTTTTAAAGGAAGATGTTCATTATTTTGCACATCACGGGCTGGCTTTTCCGGGCGATAAGGGCGACGGGAAATGGTTTGTGTTTGGAGCCACAAAGTTCAGCAGCTGGGCCGAGAGTGGAGTGCTAAAGGAGGTTTTCCACACCTCTTAGGGCACTAGGCTGGCTGAAAATCTGTTGCTAAAGAGCTGGCCTCAGAGCACCCCCAGAGGCTTCCCTGGGAAAAGGAACATCGCCATAAAAACAATCCCAAACTCAGCACACAAAGATAAATATCGCTTACCTCATGTCATCATTAGGCAGTCCCTCGCGATCTAGGAGCAGTAGGCCATAGGGTCATGGTTATTCCGATCATGGACTCGGGTCCACTTCCATGCCCGCTCTCCATAACCCCTTATCGTTTAAGAAACTGTATTTATTCAATGTCTCAACTTCCACAGCTCTCGGTGAAGCAGCGAATTCCTCAGATCCACAACCCTCAGAAGAAATTTCTCCTCATCTCAGCTTTAAATGAAGCGGCTGCTTATTCTAACATTATGCCCCCTAGGTCTAGTCTCCCCTATATCAGTGGAAACATCCTCTCTGCATCCACCTTGTCAAGCCCCCTCAATCTTTTAGCTGCCCTATTGTACATGAAAAATTAAGTTATCTCAAAGTTAATTCTCTGCATATAAAAGTCAAATTAAATTTTTAACATTTTTAAAGGAAGATGTTCATTATTTTGCACATCACGGGCTGGCTTTTCAGTTGGAGGCTTAGATGTTTCGATAAGATCACCTCTCATTCTTCTGAATTCCAATGAGTAGAGGCCCAACCTACTCAACCTTTCCTCATCTCTGGAATCAACCTAGTGAACCTTCTCTCTGAACTGCCTCCAAAGCAAGTATATCCTTTCGTAAATATGGAAACCAAAACTGCACGCAGTATTCTAGGTGTGGCCTCACCAATACCCTGTACAACTGTAGCAAGACTTCCCTGCTTTTATACTCCATCCCCTTTGCAATAAAGGCCAAGCTTCCATTGGCCTTCCTGCTCACTTGCTGTACCTGCATACTATCCTTTTGTGTTTCATGTACAAGTACCCCCAGGTCCCGCTGTACTGCTTCCACTCCAAAAGTGAGTTCTTCGGTGACTGAACAGTCCAATATGGGAATTACAGTCACCAGTGGGACAGAGTGGTTGAAGGAGAGGGTGGGTGGGACTGGTTTGCCGCACTCCTTCCGCTGCCTGCGCTTGCTTTCTGCATGCTCTTGGCCATGACACTCGGTGCTCAGCTTCCTCCACTGAGGGTGGTCTTTGGCCAGGGACTCCCAGGTGTCGGGGATTGCATTTTATCAAGGTCAACATCTTCACTGAGGCATACAAAAGCTTAGGCCTTACCTCATGTACTATTCCTTCCCTCACCGCCACCGGAACAGCCCGCTTTCCCAGGCAGTCCTGCTCAAAATAAAAATCAAAGCACTGTCGAAACCAGGGTCAGTGCAAGACCATCTTGACACTCCCGGGCAGTACTGTTCAGCGCTCCCGCAAAATCGGCACCTAATTTCGTGCCGGGGCGCTGCAAGCTAGCTGGCCGGAACTCATTTACATACCCATTACCACCCCTCCTGGCTTCCACAAGCCCTATGAAAATCCAGCTCCATATCTGCAAGATGCCATCACCAAAGCTGGCATGTATTTTGATAATGATTTAAGAACATATAGAAGAAAGATATGACCTACCACTTATTTCTTCTACATCCTCTGTACTTCATTCCATGCAATTCGCCGAGATGTCATTATACAGGGAGTTGGTGCATCCTCCTCCCCAAGCTTAAGATCCCGAATGGGAAAATATTCTTGCTTTACACCCATAGCAACAGATTTCTGTCAGTACCCCATTAGTTCTTATTAATCTTTTGCGAAGATTTATCGAAGGCTAGATGTCTTGATTTTAAACAATTTTGAAAGTACTACAAGGTACTTTGATTTGCTGATGGCCATGTTTGTTACTTAGTATGACACTGACAGCTTGCAAAATTTGTGTTTTCAATTCAAACCTATCATGCCTGCCTTCAGGGAATTTTGCATGAGTGAGTCCATCATAAACAAAAAAACTTAAATTATTGGCAACAAATGAAATGTGCTAACAAATATCTGGTCCAGCACTGACGAAGCTGATGTTGGCCACAGAATGGGATCTACCAGTTTTAAATGATGCACACGCTTGATACCAATCCAAGTTGACTCAGTACATCATCAAAGCAAATTGCTGGCCCACCAATCTCTTCCCGATCAGCACCAATTCAGTCCCCCCCTAGCACCAGCTGAAAAGTTAATTTAGTACATTATGGCTTTCACCAGTTTGAAGACCTCCATCAACATGGAGGGGTTAAACTAATATGGCAGGGGGATGGGAACCTATGCAGAGAGACAGAGGGAAGTAGAATGGGGGCAGAAGCAAAAGATAGAAAGAAAAGTAAAAGTGGAGGGCAGAGAAACCGAAGGCAAAAAGGGCCACATTACAGCAAAATTCTAAAGGGGCAAAGTGTGTTTTAAAAAGTCAAGCCTGAAGGCTCTGTGCCTCAATGCGAGGAGTATTCGGAATAAGGTGGACAAATTAACTGCGCAGATAGCAGTTAACAGGTATGATGTAATTGGCATCACGGAGACATGGCTCCAGGATGACCAAGGCTGGGAACTCAACATCCAGGGGTATTCAACATTTAGGAAGGATAGACAGAAAAGAAAAGAAGGTGGGATGGCGTTGCTGGTTAAAGAGGAAATTAATGCAACAGTAAGGAAGGACGTTAGCTTGGATGATGTGGAATCGGTATGGGTGGAGCTACCGAATAACAAAGGGCAGAAAACGCTAGTGGGAGTTGTGTACAGACCACCAAACTAGTAGTGAGGTTGGGGACAGCAACAAACAAGAAATTAGGGATGCGTGCAATAAAGGTACAGCAGTTATCATGGGCAACTTTAATCTACATATTGATTGGGCTAACCAAACTGGTAGCAATGGGGTGGAGGAGGATTTCCTGGAGTGTATTAGGGATGGTTTTCTAGACCAATATGTCAAGGAACCAACTGGAGGGCTGGCCATCCGAGACTGGGTGATGTGTAATGAGAAAGGACTAATTAGCAATCTTGTTGTGCAAGGCCCCTTGGGGAAGAGTGACCATAATATGGTAGAATTCTTAATTAACTGTCACTCTCCATCTTAATAAAGAGACCAGGGTCCAGAACTTAAGGAAAGGTAACTACGATGGTATGAGACATGAATTGGCTAGAATAGACTGGCGAGTGATACTTAAAAGGGTTGATGGTGGATAGGCAATGGCAAACATTTAAAGATCACATGGATGAACTTCAACAATTGTACATCTCTGTCTGGAGTAAAAATAAAACAGGGAAGGTGGCTCAACCGTGGCTAACAAGGGAAATTAAAGATAATGTCAAATCCAAGGAAGAGGCATATAAATTGGCCAGAAAAAGCAGCAAACCTGAGGACTGGGAGAATTTTGTAATACAGCAGAGGAGGACAAAGGATTTCATTGGGAGGGAGAAAATAGAGTATGAGAGGAAGCTTGCTGGGAACATAAAAACTGACTGCAAAAGCTTCTATACATATGTGAAGAAAAAAAGATTAGTGAAAACAAATGTAGGTCCCTTGCAGTCAGATTCAGGTGAATTTATAATGGGGAAAAAAGAAACGGCAGACCAGTTGAACAATTACTTTGGGTCTGTCTTCACGAAGACACAAATAACCTTCCGGAAATACTAGGGAACCGAGGGTCTAGTGAGAAGGAGGAACTGGAGGAAATCCTTATTAGGCAGGAAATTGTGTTAGGGAAATTGATGAGATTGAAGGCCGATAAATCCCCGGGACCTGATAGTCTGCATCCCAGAGTACTTAAGGAGGGAGCCCTAGAAATAGTGGATGCATTGGTGATCATTTTCCAACAGTCAATCGACTCTGGATCGGTTCCTATGGACTGGAGGATAGCTAATGTAACACCACTTTTTAAGAAAGGAGGGAGAGAAAAAACAGGTAATTATAGACCGGTTAGCCTGACATCAGTACTGGGGAAAATGTTGGAATCAATCATTAAAGATGAAATAGCATCACATTTGGAAAGCAGTGACGGGATCGGTCCAAGTCAGCATGGATTTATGAAAGGGAAATCCTGCTTGACAAATCTTCTAGAATTTTTTGAGGATGTAACTGGTAGAGTGGACAAGGGAGAACCAGTGGATGTGGTGGATTTGGACTTTCAAAAGGCTTTTGACAAGGTCCCACACAAGATTGGTGTGCAAAATTAAAGCACATGGTATTGGGGGTAAGGTACTGATGTGGATAGAGAATTGTTTCGCAGACAGGAAGCAGAGAGTCGGGATAAACAGGTCCTTTTCAGAATGACTGGCAGTGACTAGTGTGGTACCGCAGGGCTCAGTGGTGGGACCCCAGCTATTTACAATATACATTAATGATTTGGATGAGGGAATTGAGTGTAATATCTCCAAGTTTACAGATGACACTAAGTTGGGTGGCAGTGTGAGCTGAGAGGAGGATGCTAAAAGGCTGCAGGGTGACTGGGACAGGTTAGGTGAGTGGGCAAACGTGTGGCAGATGCAGCATAATGTGGATAAATGAGGTTATCCACTTTGGTGGCAAAAACATGAAGGTAGAATATTATCTGAATGGCAGATTAGGGAAAGGGGAGGTGCAACGAGACCTGGGTGTCATGGTACATCAGTCACTGAAAGTTGGCATGCAGGTTCAGCAGGCGGTGAAGGCGGCAAATGGTATGTTAGCCTTCATAGCGAGAGGATTTGAGTATAGAAGCAGGGAGGTCTTACTGCAGTTGTACAGGGCCTTGGTGAGGCCTCACCTGGAATATTGTGTTCAGTTTTAGTCTCCTAATCTGAGGAAGGACGTTCTTGCTATTGAGGGAGTGCAATGAAGGTTCACCAGACTGATTCCCGGGATGGCAGGATAGACATATGAGGAGAGACTGGATCGACTGGGCCTGTATTCACTGGAGTTTAGAAAGATGAGAGGGGATCTCATATAAACATATCAAATTCTGACAGGACTGGACAGGTTAGATGCAGGAAGAATGTTCCCGATGTTGGGGAAGTGCAGAACCAGGGGACATAGTCTAAGGATAAGGGGTAAGGCATTTAGGACTGAGATGAGGAGAAACTTCTTCACTCAGAGTTGTTAACCTGTGAAATTCCCTACCGCAGAGAGTTGTAGATGCCAGTTCATTGGATATATTCAAGAGGGAGTTAGATATGGCCTTTACAGCTAAAAGGATCAAGGGGTATGGAGAGAAAGCAGGACAGGGGTACTGAGGTGAATGATCAGCCATGATCTTATTGAATGGTGGTGCAGGCTTGAAGGGCCAAATGGCCTACTCCTGCACCTATTTTCTATGTTTCTATCATGTCCTCTTCTTTCAATATTTTATCAAGTAACAAAGAGTTTAGTAATGTGAAGAAATTCCACCTAATCTCAGTCCTAAATGGCCAACCCCTTTATCCAGAGACTGTGACCCCCTAGTTCTAGACTCTCCAGCCAAGGGAAACAACCTCTCAGCATCTACCGTCAAACCTAACAGCACTGCGGGAGCATCTTCAACACAGGGACTGCAGCGGTTCAAGACTGGGAAAAGCAGCCATAGTTTCACTTCCTGATTAATCTCCAGTTTTAAGAATTTTTTCTACCAAATTTACATTCACTGTACAAGATGTGAAGTTGGTTTTAGCTCAAGCTTTCAATAGCTGGTGATCACGACTGAGCTCCAATTCAATACAAAGCACTTTGATTCAACTGTCCCACTGACTTATGATTTTAAAAACAGGTAACCCTCTTTGGCCAAAAAGAACAAATTGGAGACCTTCGGACTCTTTACAGTTCCTTGTTGCTCTTCAAATCTCAATGCCTACCTTTGTAAGTATGATGGACAAATTCTTCCAACTGCAGTTGATTATAGAATTTCATATAACCTCCTTGGAATTGGATATTAGGATGAATGATCCCATAAGTCTATTTGACGTGGCAATTCCTTTTATACAATGTCACAAAAGGGTTTGATTACCAGCAACCCCAAAACATTCTTTTGCTGTCCTAAGGATACTTCACTATTTGCATCACTAATTTGTATTTCCCTTTCTCTTTATTTACTCTCAAGGGAGGGACGTTATAGTGGATGAGGAACGGAATGCTCTTCTAGACTATGATCAAATGCTATGTTAAAGGAAAGTTTTAAGTGAATACATTTGGTTTAAAGTGTTAAAGAAAAATGCATTTTTGTAGCAAAGTTCGTTTTATTTCTTTCAATGAGATTAAGCATTCAAATCAGATACAGCCCAGGCCAGATGGACAGAAATAAAATCCCAAGTATCAACATTTGTACTAGTGTGCATTCCATTGGCCATGTTCACTGATTGCGGCTTCTGAAACTGCAAATTAATAACAATTTCAGCTGTTCTCATTAGGAAAGTCAGCGTTGCTTTTATATCGGGACAAAAACAGAATATTTTGGAAATACACAGGACACAATGTTTCAGGTGTGTATGTCATAAGTTCTGATAAAGGGTACAAACTCAATATCATAACCTGCATCATAATACCAAAATATCATAACTTTACAGCTGCTGACTTGTATATTTCCAACATTTTTTGTTTTTATTTCAGATGTGCACGCTTCCCTTTTTATTTTTCTGCGTTTTATACGTAAGAACATAACATAAGAACATAAGAATTAGGAACAGGAGTAGGCCATCTAGCCCCTCGAGCCTGCTCCGCCATTCAACAAGATCATGGCTGATCTGGCCGTGGACTCAGCTCCACTTACCCGCCCGCTCCCCAAAACCCTTAATTCCCTTATTGGTTAAAAATCTATCATCTGTGATTTGAATACATTCAATGAGCTAGCCTCAACTGTTTCCCTGGGCAGAGAATTCCACAGATTCACAACCCTCTGGGAGAAGAAATTCCTTCTCAACTCAGTTTTAAATTGGCTCCCCCGTATTTTGAGGCTGTGCCCCCTAGTTCTAGTCTCCCCGACCAGTGGAAACAACCTCTCTGCCTCGATCTTGTCCATCCCTTTCATTACTTTAAATGTTTCTATAAGATCACCCCTCATCCTTCTGAACTCCAACGAGTAAAGACCCAGTCTACTCAATCTATCTTCATAAGGTAACCCCCTCATCTCCAGAATCAGCCTAGTGAATCGTCTCTGTACCCCCTCCAAAGCTAGTATATCCTTCCTTAAGTAAGGTGACCAAAACTGCACGCAGTACTCCAGGTGTGGCCTCACCAATACCCTGTACAGTTGCAGCAGGACCTCCCTGCTTTTGTACTCCATCCCTCTCGCAATGAAGGCCAACATTCCATTCGCCTTCCTGATTACCTGCTGCACCTGCAAACTAACTTTTTGAGATTCATGCACAAGGACCCCCAGGTCCCTCTGCACTGCAGCATGTTGTAATTTCTCCCCATTCAAATAATATTCTGTTTTTTTCCCCCAATGTGGATGACCTCACATTTTCCGACATTGTATTCCATCTGCCAAATCTTAGCCCATTCGCTTAACCTATCTAAATCTCTTTGCAGCCTCTCTGTGTCCTCTACACAACCCGCTTTTCCACTAATCTTTGTGTCATCTGCAAATTTTGTTGCACTACACTCTGTCCCCTCTTCCAGGTCATGTATGTATATTGTAAACAGTTGTGGTCCCAGCACCGATCCCTGTGGCACACCACTAACCACCGATTTCCAACCCGAAAAGGACCCATTTATCTCGACTCTCTGCTTTCTGTTAGCCAGCCAATTCTCTATCCATGCTATTACATTTCCTCTGACTCCATGTACCTTTATCTTCTGCAGTAACCTTTTGTGTGGCACCTTATACTGATGTTTGTTCAGGTTCTGCTCTTATCCCAACATGAAACATCGAAAATAGGTGCAGGAGTAGGCCATTCGGCCCTTCGAGCCTGCACCACACCATTCAATATGATCATGGCTGATCATGCAACTTCAGTACTCCATTCCCGCTTTCTCTCCATACCCCTTGATCCCTTTAGTCGTAAGGGCCACATCTAACTCCCTTTTGAATATATCTAACGAACTGGCCTCAACAACTTTATATGGTAGAGAATTCCACAGCTTCACAATTCTCCCAAGTGAAGAAGTTTCTCTTCATCACGGTCCTAAATGGCTTACCCCTTGTCCTTAGACTCTGACCCCTGGTTCTGGACTTCCCAACATTGGGAACATTCTTCCTGCATCTAACCTGTCCAATCCCGTCAGAATTTTATATGTTTCTATGAGATCCCCTCTCATTCTTCTAAATTCCAGTGAATATAAGCCTAGGCGATCCAGTCTTTCTTCATATGTCAGTCCCACCTTCCCAGGAATCAGTTTGGTGAACCTTCGCTGCACTCCCTCAATAGCAAGAATGTCCTTTACCAAGGCCCTGTACAACTGCAGCAAGACCTCCCTGCTCCTTTACTCAAATCCTCTTGCTATAAAGGCCAACATGCCATTTGCCTTCCTCACTGCCTGCTGTATCTGCATGCCAACTTTCAATGACTGATGTACCATGACACCCAGGTCTCGTTGCACCTCCCCTTTTCCTAATCTGTCACCATTCAGATAATATTCTGCCTCTGTTTTTGCCACCAAAGTGAATACCCTCACATTTATCCACATTGTACTGCATTTGCTCACTCACCTAACCTGTCCAAGTCACCCTGCATCCTCCTCACAGCTCACACTGCCACCCAGCTTAGTGTCATCTGCAAACCTGGAGATATTACATTCAATTCCTTCGTCCAAATCATTACTGTATATTGTAAATAACTGGGGGCCCAGCACTGAACCTTACGGTACCCTATTAGTCACTGCCTGCCATTCTGAAAACGACCTGTTTATTCCTACTCTTTGCTTCCTGTCTGCCAACCAGTTCTCTATCCACGCCAATACATTACCCCCAATACCATGTGCTTTAATTTTGCACACTAATCTCTTGTGTGGGACCTTGTCAAAAGCCTTTTGAAAGTCCAAATACACCACATCCACTGGTTCTCCCTTGTCCACTCTACTAGTTACATCCTCAAAAAATTCTAGAAGATTTGTCAAGCATGATTTCCCTTTCATAAATCCATGACTTGGACTGATCCCATCACTGCTTTCCAAATGTGCTGCTATTTCATCTTTAATAATTGATTCCAACATTTTCCCCACTACCAATCTATAATTCCCAGTTTTCTCTCCCTCCTTTTTTAAAAAGTGGTTACATTAGCTACCCTCCAATCCATAGGAACTGATCCAGAGTCTATAAAATGTTGGAAAATGACCACCAATGCATCCATTATTTCTAGGGCCACTTCCTTAAGTACTCTGGGATGCAGACTATCAAGCCCTTAGGGATTTAGCGGCCTTCAATCCCATCAATTTCCTCACTAATAAGGATCTCCTTCAGTTCCTCCTTCTCGCTAGACCCTCGGTCCCCTAGTATTTCTGAAAGGTTATTTGTGCCTTCCTTCGTGAAGACAGAACCAAAGTATTTGTTTAATTGGTCTGCCATTTCTTTGTTCCCCATTATAAATTCACCTGATTCTGACTGCAAGGGACCTACATTTGTCTTCATGAAAACAGAGTTGACAATTCTGCTGCTGGGGTTGGAGCCAGACTTCAAAGCATAGAAACATAGAAAATAGGTGCAGGAGTAGGCCATTCGGCCCTTCTAGCCTGCACCGCCATTCAATGAGTTCATGGCTGAACATTCAACTTCAGTACCCCATTCCTGCTTTCTCGCCATACCCCTTGATCCCCCTAGCAGTAAGGACCTCATCTAACTCCTTTTTGAATATATTTAGTGAATTGGCCTCAACAACTTTCTGTGGTAGAGAATTCCACAGGTTCACCATTCTCTGGGTGAAGAAGTTCCTCCGCATCTCGGTCCTAAATGGCTTACCCCTTATCCTTAGACTGTGACCCCTGGTTCTGGACTTCCCCAACATTGGGAACATTCTTACTGCATCTAACCTGTCTAACCCCGTCAGAATTTTATATGTTTCTATGAGGTCCCCTCTCATTCTTCTGAACTCCAGTGAATACAAGCCCAGTTGATCCAGTCTTTCTTGATAGGTCAGTCCCGCCATCCCGGGAATCAGTCTGGTGAACCTTCGCTGCACTCCCTCAATAGCAAGAATGTCCTTCCTCAGGTTAGGAGACCAAAACTGTACACAATACTCCAGGTGTGGCCTCACCAATGCCCTGTACAACTGTAGCAACACCTCCCTGCCCCTGTACTCAAATCCCCTTGCTATGAAGGCCAACATGCCATTTGCTTTCTTAACCGCCTGCTGCACCTGCATGCCAACCTTCAATGATTGATGTACCATGACACCCAGGTCTCTTTGCACCTCCCCTTTTCCTAATCTGTCACCATTCAGATAATAGTCTGTCTCTCTGTTTTTACCACCAAAGTGGATAACCTCACATTTATCCACATTATACTTCATCTGCCATGCATTTGCCCACTCACCTAACCTATCCAAGTCGCTCTGCAGCCTCACAGCATCCTCCTCGCAGCTCACACTGCCACCCAACTTAGTGTCATCCGCAAATTTGGAGATACTACATTTAATCCCCTCATCTAAATCATTAATGTACAGTGTAAACAGCTGGGGCCCCAGCACAGAACCTTGCGGTACCCCACTAGTCACTGCCTGCCATTCTGAAAAGTACCCATTTACTCCTACTCTTTGCTTCCTGTCTGACAACCAGTTCTCAATCCATGTCAGTACACTACCCCCAATCCCATGTGCTCTAACTTTGCACATCAATCTCTTGTGTGGGACCTTGTCGAACGCCTTCTGAAAGTCCAAATATACCACATCAACTGGTTCTCCCTTATCCACTCTACTGGAAACATCCTCAAAAAATTCCAGAAGATTTGTCAAGCATGATTTCCCTTTCACAAATCCATGCTGACTTGGACCTATCATGTCACCTCTTTCCAAATGCACTGCTATGACATCCTTAATAATTGATTCCATCATTTTACCCACTACCGATGTCAGGCTGACCGGTCTATAATTCCCTGTTTTCTCTCTCCCTCCTTTTTTAAAAAGTGGGGTTACATTGGCTACCCTCCACTCCATAGGAACTGATCCAGAGTCAATGGAATGTTGGAAAATGACTGTCAACGCATCCACTATTTCCAAGGCCACCTCCTTAAGTACTCTGGGATGCAGTCCATCAGGCCCTGGGGATTTATCGGCCTTCAATCCCATCAATTTCCCCAACACAATTTCCCGGCTAATAAGGATTTCCCTCAGTTCCTCCTCCTTACTAGACCCCCCGACCCCTTTTATAACCGGAAGGTTGTTCGTGTCCTCCTTCGTGAATACCGAACCAAAGTACTTGTTCAATTGGTCCGCCATTTCTTTGTTCCCCGTTATGACTTCCCCTGATTCTGACTGCAGGGGACCTACGTTTGTCTTTACTAACCTTTTTCTCTTTACATATCTATAGAAACTTTTGCAATCCGTCTTAATGTTCCCTGCAAGCTTCTTCTCATACTCCATTTTCCCTGCCCTAATCAAACCCTTTGTCCTCCTCTGCTGAGTTCTAAATTTCTCCCAGTCCCCAGGTTCGCTGCTATTTCTGGCCAATTTGTATGCCACTTCCTTGGCTTTAATACTATCCCTGATTTCCCTTGATAGCCACGGTTGAGCCACCTTCCCTTTTTTATTTCTATGCCAGACAGGAATGTACAATTGTTGTAGTTCATCCATGCGGTCTCTAAATGTCTGCCATTGCCCATCCACAGTCAACCCCTTAAGTATCATTCGCCAATCCATCTCAGCCAATTCACGCCTCATACCTTCAAAGTTAGCCTTCTTTAAGTTCTGGACCATGGTCTCTGAATTAACTGTTTCATTCTCCATCCTAATGCAGAATTCCACCATATTATGGTCACTCTTCCCCAAGGGGCCTCGCACAACGAGATTGCTAATTAATCCTTTCTCATTACATAACACCCAGTCTAAGATGGCCTCCCCCCTAGTTGGTTCCTCGACATATTGGTCTAAAAAACCATCCCTTATGCACTCCAGAAAGCGTATGCATTGGGAGCGAGTTACCCGTCTTGGAAAATCAAACCGAAGCAATTGGCAGTATAAAAGTTGCTTTAACCATCCCAATCATACTTAACTAGATCTGCATCAAGACAAGAACCAGTGACCCAATATGTTGCATTTCTCATTATTAAATGTTTATTTATTACACCTCACCCAGTTAAGTGGCTGAATTATGTAATTCTTGGCATATCCTGCTGTCATCCACAAACTTTTTGTAACAGATCCTCTGCTCTGAATACCTTTGTCAAGATAATTAACATTATGAACTGTCAGGATCCCAGGGTTGATCCATCGGGACTTCTGGTCCCAAGTACCTAATTAGGACTATTATCATGAATAACTGTCCTTTGTTGCTTATTATCTAACAAATTAATAATCCAATTTACAGCTTCATCTTGTATCATATAAGCTTGTGTAGTAGCTACATCCCCTGAGTTAACCCCATGTAATTATTTTCTGAGTCAATGTAAACATTCACTACACCCGTATTCATTAACGGAGGCCCTGACCTGCGAGGGAACATCAGCGGCAGGTCGGGGCCATAAAAGGGGCGGCGAGTAGTGGCCATGGGCAGCGTGGAGGCATACCACTTCAAGGTACAGCACGAGCTGGTGCAGGAGGGTGATGGCTGTGAAGAGTGACCGTCATCAAGATCCAGGTCGGTGATTGGAGCGTGGGCAGATACAGCAGGAGCAATAAGGTCGGGGCGAAGGAGCGGCGAGAGACTGTGGAGGGATGTGATCGGGGCCCAGGGGAAGCGTGAGTTCGGGGCTAGGGGCAGCACGGGTCAGCCCACACTGCGATGTGCGCGCGCATTAGGCCCGTGCAGCAGAGCAGGTCTCCAGTCATCTTGGTTAATCCTTGTCACTGGACCAAAACCTAACTCTGTCAAGCCCGTGTGGTGGCTGGTGTGCAACAGCCACCCCACATTAAAAAAATTCACGCACAGGCATCTTCTACCCGAAGGATGTAGTTCGGATCCTTCATTGAAATACCTGTGAACTCGTCCCTTTTTGGCTTGGAAGCATGTCATCCTCGTTTCGAGGGACCACCTATGATGATTCATTAAAGTTTCTCAAAAAAAATTAAAAGTTCATTAGACAAACGCTTGGAATTTATGCGGCAGTACTTCTAATCACTACTGTAACCTTGGCAGAAACAGCAATTTACACTGTTCCTTCAGGTTTCTGATAATTTTCTACCAAAGTTACAAACTGGAAATTGGGACACCCTGTGGTTGCGGTGACTCAGATTTTACTATCATTTAAATATAATTTAGATTGCTTCATTTATATTAAACTCTCATGCTGCCACTGTAGAAGTCAATCCCTTAATTCAAGGTTATTTTTCTGCCCTGTACATTCCAGTTTTGTTATGCAACGCCATATGTACGGAGCTTTGCACAATTTCTGTCGCAGTCCCCTCTACTCTTACTTGTTTTAGTATTTGCTGATGCATCCCAGATTCAACTGCTCCTGTTTATTAGACAATTTAGTTCTGAGCATAGTACTTTGTTTCATTAACTCATATGCCTCTGGATCAGTTCCTATGGAGTGGAGGGTAGCCAATGTAACCCCACTTTTTAAAAAAGGAGAGAGAAAACAGGGAATTATAGACCGGTCAGCCTGACCTCAGTAGTGGGTAAAATGATGGAATCAATATTAAGGATGTCATAGCAGCGAATTTGAAAAGAGATGACATGATAGGTCCAAGTCAGCATGGATTTGTGAAAGGGAAATCATGCTTGACAAAGCTTCTGGAATTTTTTGAGGATGTTTCCAGTAGAGTGGACAAGGGAGAACCAGTTGATGTGGTATATTTGGACTTTCAGAAGGCTTTCGACAAGGTCCCACACAAGAGATTAATGTGCAAAGTTAAAGCACATGGGATTAGGGGTAGTGTGCTGACGTGGATTGAGAACTGGTTGGCAGACAGGAAGCAAAGAGTAGGAGTAAATGGATACTTTTCAGAATGGCAGGCAGTGACTAGTGGGGTACCGCAAGGTTCTGTGCTGGGGGCCCCAGCTGTTTACATTGTACATTAATGATTTGGACGAGGGGATTAAATGTAGTATCCCCAAATTTGCGGATGCCACCAAGTTGGGTGGCAGTGAGAGCTGCGAGGAGGATGCTATGAGGCTGCAGAGCGACTTGGATAGGTTAGGTGAGTGGGCAAATGCATGGCAGATGAAGTATAATGTGGATAAATGTGAGGTTATCCACTTTGGTGGTAAAAACAGAGAGACAGACTATTATCTGAATGGTGACAGATTAGGAAAAGGGGAGGTGCAACGAGACCTGGGTGTCATGGTACATCAATCATTGAAGGTTGGCATGCAGGTACAGCAGGCGGTTAAGAAAACAAATGGCATGTTGGCCTTCATAGCAAGGGGATTTGAGTACAGGGGCAGGGAGGTGTTGCTACAGTTGTACAGGGCCTTGGTGAGGCCACACCTGGAGTATTGTGTACAGTTTTGGTCTCCTAACTTGAGGAAGGACATTCTTGCTATTGAGGGAGTGCATCGAAGGTTTACCAGACTGATTCCCGGGATGGCGGGACTGACATATCAAGAAAGACTGGATCAACTGGGCTTGTATTCACTGGAGTTCAGAAGAATGAGAGAGGATCTCATAGAAACATTTAAAATTCTGACGGGTTTAGACAGGTTAGATACAGGAAGAATGTTCCCAATGTTGGGGAAGTCCAGAACCAGGGGTCACAGTCTAAGGATAAGGGGTAAGCCATTTAGGACCGAGATGAGGAGAAACTTCTTCACCCAGAGAGTGGTGAACCGGTGGAATTCTCTACCACAGAAAGTTGTTGAGGCCAATTCACTAAATATATTCAAAAAGGAGTTAGATGTAGTCCTTACTACTAGGGGGATCAAGGGGTATGGCGAGAAAGCAGGAATGGGGTACTAAAGTTGCATGTTCAACCATGAACTCATTGAATGGCGGTGCAGGCTCGAATGGCCTACTCCTGCACCTATTTTCTATATTACAGTACTTATCTTGTTTAGGTATGTTAAGGTGTCAGACTTGGCTTAGTGGTAACACTCTGCCCGAGTCAGGTGGTCATGGTTTCAAGCCCCACTCCAGACACCCGAGCACATAATCAAGGTTGCCTGCTAATTCAGTGCTGCATTGTCAGAGGCACCACCTTTTGGCTGAGACATTAAATGGAGACCGTCTGTCCTCTCAGGTGGACACAAAAGATCCCATGGCAGTTATCAAAGAAGAGCAGGGGAGATCTCCCCCGATGAATGTTCATCCCTCAACCAACAGCACTAAACAAATTATCTGGTCATTTATCTCATTACTGTTTGTGGGCAAATTGTCTGTGAAGCACTTTGGGATGTCCCACGGTTGTGACACTATATGAATGCAGGTTCTTGCTTTACTTTGTTAGAATATGATTTACATCTTCTATAGCGAAACTTAATGGAAAAAATGGAAAAGCTCAATATTACTATCAGCCTTTCCGATATCAGACATCTTTCATGCTTAAAGCCAGAGTTGTGCAATACTTTGTCATTTTTCCTGAATCATGACTTTGCTCAGGGTAGAACCTTTTGCTTCTGTACATCTCAATAACAAAAATAACCTGCACTACAGTGCCTATCACATCAAAAAACATCCCAAGGTACTTTACGGAGGCATAATCAGGTAGAAATTGGCGCCTGTGAAAAGGAGATATTAGAAGGGGTGGCCTGGAGCTTGGTTTTATGGGCAACCTTAAAGGAGGAGAGGCAGAGGGATATAGCAGAGGGAATACTAGAATGACATCAGATGTCTGAAGTTACAGCCACCATGAAAAACCATGAAGAGATTTAAACATGAGTGTGAGAATTTTAAATTGGATGTTTTGGGGACCGGGAGTAAATGTAGACAAGGCAGATGAGTGAGCGGGATAGGATATAGGTAGCAGTCTTTTGGATGAGCTGAAATTTATGGAGAATGGGAGGACAGCCAAGTGAACACTGGAAGTCAGGGGCGGTGGTTTTCATTGAAAAACACGGCGTCAGTTTACACATGTACACTGATGACACCCAGCTCTACCTCACCACCACTTCTCTCGACCCCTCCATAGTCTCTAAATTATCAGACTGCTTGTCCTACATCCAATTAAATATTGGGAAGACTGAAGCCATCATCTTTGGTCCCCACCACAAACTGAGTTTCTTAGTCACCAACTCCATCCCTCACCCTAGCATCTGTCTGAAGGTGACCCAAACTGTTCGCAACCTAGGTGTCATATTTGACCCTGAAATGAGCTTCCGTCCACATATTCACGGCATAACTAAAACCACCTATTTCCACCTCCGTGACACAGCCCGTCTCCGCCCCTGCCTCAGCCCATCTGCTGCTAAAACCCTCATCCATGCCTTTGTTACCTCTGGACCTCTAGTTCAACACACTCCTGACTGGCCTCCCACATTCTACCTTACGTAAACTTGGGGTCATCCAAAACTCGGAAGCCCGTGTCCTAACTCGCACCAAGTCGCGCTCACCCTTCACTCCTGTGCTCGCTGACCTACATTGGCTCCCAGTTAAGCAACGCCTCGATTTCAAAATTCTCATCCTCGTTTACCCTCCATGGCCCTGCAATAGTGCAAGGTGGGAAGAGAAGCCATTGTTGGAGATGCAAGGAAACTGGGATCAGAGTAGAAATCAAGTCCATGTTGCTAGCATTTCTAACATGGAGTGGGTTTCTTTATGAGCAAGCTGAGTGATATTTATCCTAAAGTAATTTATGTAGTCTTATAAATTTAATTTTAGGGTTCATTACAAATTCAGGCCAATCATGATACCTTCTTGGGTTCATTGGCATCAGTCTAAGCAGTTTACTTTAGGAGTTGACTCACACGACGCAAAACCTGTATGTACAATAGCATCTGTGATCTGGGCTCATGCCTTTCACCAGCATGCTTCTTCAATGTCTCTGAAGGTGGACTGAGCAAACACAAACAAAACTTGTAAATCGATAAGCGCTTTATTTTACAGTAAGATGAACATACAGAATGGCAGTTTATGATCAACTCAATTAATCCAAATAGTACCATTTATCATCATGTAATGATGCAAAATAAAACACATCATGCTTCCAGTGTGTTGTCTTAATTGACTTAGATAAATTCTAACTGTTCCTCCAGCATTTCTGATCTTTCAGTTTCTGAAAAGTCCTTGCAACTTTCTTTTAAAAAGATGACTGCCTTTGAAGCATACCATTTGAAAAACCTCCCTCAGTTCGGGGTATTTACCAATTATTGAGACAAGTTAACAAAATACTTTTTATTTGTAATCAATGAGGATAGATCAATGATGCTAATTCATTAGCATCATAACTGCCTATTGTCTCAGTTCCATTTTTAACTTGCATGAATACACTCTGCTTTAAAACACAGCATTTAAATAATACGGGTATCTAGTGAAGGAGCAACTTGAAGGAATATGTAATTTCTTTCAGTTTTTTTGATAGGTGGTTGGTTTTTTCAAAGAATGAGAAAATAGTTTTTGCAATGGCAGTTTTAGTGAATGATGAATTTGAAGTGCCACTACATCAATACAGATAAGGACAGCTATTCTTAGCTCATTGACTGATGCACAATTTTTTTTTAAAAACACACACATTTCCCAATCACATTTAACTATATCTTACTCTGAAGATTAACTCCCAACCTTGAAAGCCAAATTGAGTATCTACATAACAGTGACTGCAACTCAAAATAATTCAGTGTGTGTGTGATTTAGGATGTTTCTGCAAAATGAGCTATACAAATGCAAATCTATCTTTATGTCTTTGATCACTCTTTGCATGAGTAAGTTTTCCTCAAAATCTGCCTTAAATTGTCTCATGTGAGGGTGCCTCCAAGTCACCCAGAATTATCACTTGTGCCACCTGGAGGGAAATGGCATTGGTACTGACTGGCAACTCCCTCATGCAAGGACTGCAGAATAGTGCTGCAACAAGTTCCATATCCTCAGCAGGACAGGCAAAACACTGCACAACTCTCCTTTTTCTTCCTTCCCACCCTAGGCATCAGCACACTTATCACCCTCATAAAGCAACACTTCCACATCAACCAGATAGCTTCCTGAGATGGTGCAATTGTAAAAATATTAGTTACATTATACTTTAGTGTAGCAATTGCAAACTGTTAATTTCATATATTTGAGCAGCAAGCACAGCTTAATAACTACTGTTAAAAATAGAGTTATTGCTATCAGTTGCTTCATTTTACTATTTAATAATTTTTTTGGGTGCTTAAAATCCAAGTCAAAGTCTAGCCTAGTGTTATTTTGCTGCCTTCCAAACACAAGGGGAATTACATGTTAAAGCCATGACCGAAATTACAAATTTGCCTAGACTTCTAGTCAATGAAAATAAATTAAGACTAATGTAAGAGTAACTGCAAGAGTAGTCAAAAATATCTATAGTAACAAAAAGAGTAAAGGAACCCCAAAATTATAACGGAGTATATGTTAAATATAACAGTGGTATAGTGTGATCAGGAAAGATCATTATGGGCAATACTGCAGACATTTATGAAACCATCAGCATAGTGATTAAGTTTAGTAAGCAAAGATAAATAATACTTTCAGATCCCCCACCCCCTTTCAAACCACCATCAACCTACTCAACAAAAACCATCCTGACCCTGTCTTTGCAATTTACTACCTCTTTCCAATCTGCCTTTCCTATCCAAAGTCCTTGAATGTGGTGTTCCCTCTCAAATGCCATAACTCTGAATTACTCCAGTCCAATTTCCATCTCTGCTACAGTACTAAAACAAATCTATGCAAAGTCACCAACATTCACTATCTTCTTCAATCATCATCAATCGCTCCTCTAAATGTGCACCTTAAAAACCATTCCATTTGTCCCATCCTAAATTTTCCCTTCTTTTCCTAAGACCTGCAATGCACTCACCTCTCCGTTAAATACGCTGCAAATCTGGTGTCCGCCTTTCCGACAGCACTGACCTGCTGTTACTGCTCATTATTGTGATGTCTAAGAAATATGAGTTTTAGTCATCAGCATCATTTTTGTTCATTCTACTTACATCTTTCATGGGGAAAAAAGGGGAAAACAATGACGATGTCCACAGAAACCTTCACGTAGAAAATAGAAAACCTTCAGATTGACTTGACCATGGCCTACAGTCAGAAATGCAGGAACTGGTCATCCAAGGTGCCAAACGAACCTATTTCACTTTACATTTATAGAAATTAATTGAACGTAGGCACAAGAGGAATAACATCCAAAATCACTGATATAAAATTAGGTGGCATGACAAATTGTGAGGAAGAATGCAAAATATTGCATGAGGGCATTGATAGGTTAGAAGAGTGGGCAGATGAAATTCAATGCGCAGAAAATGTGACGGTTGTACATTTTGGGAAAAAGAAGTGAAAGCAAATAGATCCTAAAGGGTAAGATTGTTAACAGAGTGGAGGAATAGAGATGTAGGGATAAAGGTTCTTTAGGTGGCAGTGTCAGATGAAAAAGACCATAAAAAGGTAAAGAAGATTCTGGGTTTTATATATTGGGGCACTGAATATTACAAACACAGAAGTGTTGAATCTGATTAAGGCACTGATTAGGTTTAATTTGGGACAAAGGTGGTAATTGAAGAGAAGGGACTGCTTTAAAGTGGGTATTTTGAGACGTTGATGCTCTAATTTCTCCTTGTGGCTCGGTGTCAAACTTTTTTTTGTCTTATAACACTCCTGTGAAATGCCTTGGGACATTTTACCAAGTTAAAGGCGCTATATTAAAACAAGTTGTTGTTGTTGATAGTTTTCAAGGGGGTAGTGACAGTGCAGGAGGATAGTGATAGTAATTACAGTATTGTGTGCAATGCTGGGCAGCTCATTATAGGAAGGATATTAGAGCCATAGAAAATATATTGAAGATTCTCGAATTCATACTAGGAGTGAGAGGTTATAGTTATGAAAAAAAAATCATTGGAACAGAGAAGTTTAAGGGGGTGATCTAATAGAAGTTTTCAAAATTATGTAAGATTTTAAAGGAGGTAAACCGATAGTTTCCACTGGTTAGTGAAGCAAGGGGGTATAAACATATCACTAAAAGAATGAAGGGGCAAGTTAGAGTGGAAGCAAGTCTTCCTCGATTCCGAGGGACTGCCTATGATAATGATGATGTAATTATGGCAATTTCACAAATGCAGCCTCACCAGTTTCATACACTGATTCAGATTAAGGCAGCAAATCTAAATATAATTGAGGAATTGAAAACCAAAATGGAAATACAGCCTAAATGGATGAGGTTTTGTACGAGTAACATTTAATCAGGCGGGTTTACACCAAAGGCATAAAAATTATACCAGGTTCATACCAGTACATATCTGGTGATAAAAGCTATGTCAAGCATTAACAGCTTTTGAAACAGTTTCCACTATGTGCAACAGATGAAAATGTTACAACTGAACTGGCTGGGATTTAGATGTACTGTACATTATAGTATGTAGGAAAAATGTGTTATTCAAAAGGAAGACTACATGCTGAAACATGCTTGTGTTGTGCTGTGGTAAGCAAATGATTGGAATCTTAAGTCATCATAACTCATTTGAGACTAGATCGTTCCATGTAGATTTCAGCATACAAATGTGTGACTGCATGAAACCTTGATTTTAAAAAATATATCTAAATATTAGTAAAAGGCTTCTGCATAAACCAAAATTCAAACACATTTAATCACAACCACAGATGCATCACATGTGTCAACTGGACAAATGTTTGAGACTTTTGAAAAAATACCATTGAAAGTTTCTACACTGTGCTGTTCCAGCATCACAGGTAACTTGTAGAAACAAAGCTTCACTCCACTTAAGTAAATCCTAACTTTGACATACATTAACTTATTACTAATGCACAGATTGCAAAAAAAATAAGCAAAGACAGTGCACTGTACAGAACTCCCTGGCAGATCCTCTTAAACTTTACAAACTCAAGGATGTAAAACCAATTGATTTGTGCATGCATTAAAAAAAAATTCCACAGAGAATTCCGCAAAGATTAGTAGATAGGGACAGCATATGGTGTGGTACTGAGCTAAACAAAAAGGTTCATACTTAGATCACCTGCCTGCAGTGTATTAGCTGATCCCAGCCAGGGCTGAAATTGGTTTTCTGATCCTGCTCACTACCCAGAGACTCATGCTACAAGCACATATGGATATTGACCAAGACAGGGCTGATCGCGACTCAGCTACGATGAACATCAATACTTGGGCTAGGCTCACATATGAAGAACGGCCATTTGGGCGAGGTATTGAAGGGTTGCTATTACACTTGGAGTTGAACTGTATGAGACGCCATGGTTCAGGAGAGATGGGGATGAAAAAGCAAAAACAGAAAAAAGTCCGTTCAAACTAAACCCCTCAATTAAGATCTTAATTTGCAGTTGGATTTTACATAATCTCAAAACATCCTTTTTGTATTAGTATGTATAAAATAACTTCAGTTAAAAATGCAAGAAACCAAACTATCAACAATCTGCAAAGGAAAGGAACACAAACTTATGACCAATATATAAAGACAAGCATGAAACTTGAGTACAGAAAATGAGTTTCTTATAAACAAATTTTAAACTATCCAGATGTGCATGGCACTTAATGAAAAAATGGGATTCCAAAATATGAAACTACCCGATTATTCGGTGGGAGATGGTAGCACATTGATTCTTTTTTTTTTAAACTAAGGCACATGACATTATCAAAAAAGAAAGCCGAGGTAAGTTATAAGCAACTAGGCTCCAGGTTCACACAATATATTTGTTCATGGCGCATTACTGCTTCTGGAGGGAGACCAGTGCTTGTAGGTACCATTTTCAGTCAGCTTTTAGCTTGCTTCCTCTTCATAACCAGTTCAGCCAATAGTTTGTATCGGATTATGCATTCTTCCTGCAGGACAATAAGAAATTTGACATTGAGACTGATCAGTGTTTTATAAGCAAGTTACGACGACTACTACGTTACCGTTTACAGTTCCTTCAACATAGAACAAATGGGTACTGAGAACAAAATGACGAGATATTAGAGAGGGTGCCAAAAGCTTGGCCAAAGAAGTGGATTTTAATGAGGGTCTAAGGAGGAGGGAGGAAGGGGAGATTGTGTGGGGAAGAGAAGGGGCGTTCGGGCGGGAATTCCAGAGCATGGGGTCTAAGCGGCTTCAAATGGTAAATAATTCAGCTTACGTGCTGCTGAAACCCTTGTCCATGCCTTTGTTACCTCTAGACTTAACTATTCGAACGCACTCCTGTCCGGCTTCCCATCTTCCACCCTCCATAAACTTGGAACTCATCCAAATCCCTTTTGCCCATATCCTAACTCGCACAGAGACCCATTCACCCACCACCCCTGTGCTCGCTGACCTACATTGGCTCCCAGTTGAGCAATGCCTCGATTTTAAAATTCTCATCCTGGTTTTCAAATCTCTCCATGGCCTCGCCCCTTCCCTATTTCCACAACCTCCTCCAGCCTGTAATCCTCCAAGATATCTGCGCTCCTCCAATTCTGGCTTCTTGCATATCCCCAATTTTAATCGCTCCACCATTGGCGGCCATGACTTTAGCGATTAGGCATAGCATGCTTGAAGAACCTGCAATCAGGGACGCTTTTCAATTTTTAACGTGACTTATGCTAGAAAATGCATTAAAAGAAAGAGAAAATATAATGCAGGTCTCAGTGAGGATAATATTTAAAAAAAATAATTGTAATAAAATACCAGAAAATCACTTTCCTTTTGCACATGAAAATCTGGTCGTAATGTTAGGAGCCTTTGAGCAAATGCAATTGCAGGAAACCTGTTTATGGGGCCCTGTAAATTGGGGGTAGAGCCAGTTTAATGGGTAGAGATCTGCTCAGGTGGAGTGATCAACAGATGGCCATAAAAGATCAAGGATAGTTTTACATGATCTTTTAGGCTGTGCAATTGATTTGCACCACGGTTATGCGTGTCTCTGGGCACAAATAGAGAAAATTCAAGTCTAAAATAATGAAGCTAAACTTGAGTGCATTTCAGTTGCACACCTTCGGGTACAGCCTAAGCTCAGGCTTGAAGAGAACAATAGGGTTGAACATCTTCGAGTTTAATCTGAACGAACAGTTAAGGAGGTGCAAAGTTTTTGGGGTGAGGCGAATATCCGAGAGATACTGAGCAGCTACAATATAGCAGAAGGAAAGACATTCTACCCTTAATTTAATGGTGCAATGTTTGATAATGGGTTCCTTGAAAGTTTTGATACCAAACAAAATAAATAATTGCAAAAGTATCTTTGGACAACCAGAGATATTCATCAATCAACCCACTACAGCAGTGCAGTCAAATACAGGCACACAATTCGGCTTCATTCCTCCATTCGGCTGCACTTCGCAATGTAAACAAGGCTCAATTCTAGGAATTGAGGCATCGTAGATGAAAATATCAGCCTACACCTACAGTGTCAGAATAGGTAGCCAGATCTAAGAGTTTGCTCTCTATGGGTCTTCGTATAAAAGCAGAGTTCAACACACCCATTAAGTGTAATACTTTCTTTTCCACCATCAATAGATCCATGTTATCACCAGACAGCTCACTGTTTGTTGGGACGCAAGCTGCCCAGTGCAAATGCAAATCGATTTTTCCCCGATTACTGGGGGACAGTTCCATGGATGCTAGCCACCCAGGATTGGGAAGAAGTAAGATTAGGAAGAATTACCGTCACAATAAATGTTCTCCTTTTCCCATCTAAAAGCTCCTTTGCCATTATTGAAGTTTCAACTCTTTTAACATCCATTTTAATGATATCAGGTTGCATTAAATTTAGCATCAAAACTTTATATCTTTCAAGTTATTAGGTGTTATTAAATATCAATGCATGTCATTATTATACAATGACATATTGTCAGTCAGTTTTATTAGTTAGATAGAAACATAGAAAATAGGTGCAGGAGTAGGCCATTCGGTCCTTTGAGCCTGCACCGCCATTCAATATGATCATGGCTGATCATTCACCTCAGTACCGCATTTCTGTTTTCTTTCCATACGCCTTGATCCTTTTAGCCGTAAGGGCCACATCTAACTCCCTTTTGAATATATCTAACTAACTGGCCTCAACAACTTTCTGCGGTAGAGAATTCCACAGGTTCACAACTCTCTAAATGAAGAAGTTTCTCCTCATCGCGGTCCAAAATGGATTATCCTTTATCCTTAGACTGTGACACCTGGTTCTGGACTTCCCCAACATCGGGAACATTCTTCCTGCATCTAACCTGTCCAATCTCGTCAGAATTTTATATATAAATCCCCAGGGCCTGGTAGTCTGCATCCCAGAGTACTTAAGGAAGTGACCCCTAGAAATAGTGGATGCATTGGTGGTAATTTTCCATAATTTTATAGACTCTGGATCAGTTCCTATGGGTTGGAGGGGAGCTAATGTAATCCCACTTTTTAAAAATGGAGGGAGAGAGAAATCAAAGAATTATAGACCGGTTAGCCTGACATCGGTAGTGGAAAATGTTGGAATCAATTATTAAAGATGTAATAGCAGCGCATTTGGAAAGCAGTGACAGGATCGGTCAAAGTCAGCATGGATTTATGAAAGGGAAATCATGCTTGACAAAGCTTCTCGAATTTTTTGAGGATGTGGATAGAGACAGGCAGACAGGAAGCAAAGAGTAGGAATAAACGGTCCTTTTCAGAATGGCAGGCAGTGACTTGTGGGGTACTGCAAGGTTTAGTGCTGGGACCCCAGCTATTTACAATATACATTAATGATTTAGACAAATAAATTGAATGTAATATCTCCAAGTTTGCACACAACACTAAGCTGGGTGACAGTGTGAGCTGTGAGGAGGATGCTAAGAGGCTGCAGGGTGACTTGAACAGGTTAGGTGAGTGGGCAAATACATGGCAAATGCAGTATAATGTAGATAAATGTGAGGTTATCCACTTTGGTGGCAAAAACAGGAAGGCAGAATATTATCTGAATGGTGACAGATTAGGAAAAGGGGAGGTGCAACAAGACCTGGGTGTCATGGTACATCAGTCTCTGAAAGTTGGCATGCAGGTACAGCAGGTGGTGAAGAATGAAAATGGCACGTTGGCCTTCATAGCGAGTAGATAGACTTCCAGTCACAAAAACATCCTGCACTTCTTATACTCCGCCCGAGTCTCCGCAGTATTGAGTCATCTGTATCCGTCACAAGCTTCCCTTCTCCCGCCCTGCACGTCCCCACCCGAAACCGACAACGAACCCGGACACTGGCCGGGTTCCCCCAGCAATCCGCGGGACAGCCACGCAGGCAGGAACTGCTCTCCCAGTCCCAGCAACCCACGGGACAGTCACCCCACCCGTCCGCACCTCCCAACGCCCAACAAAAAGTTCTCATGTCCTGCACGGTACACTAGTCCACAAGAACCCAGTCAATTTGTAGGTTCATCCATCCAAACCCTGCAGTCCCACAGACAGGGCGGCGCCGCCCCAGCTCCGCCCCCGCGACACCCCACCAGCCATCGCTCCTGCGACACCCCCCGGCCATCGCTCCTGCGACACCCCACCAGCCATCGCTCCTGCGACACCCCCCCGGCCATCGCTCCTGCGACACGCCCCCGCGCCATCGCTCCTGCGACACCCTCCCCGCCATCGCTCCTGCGACACCCCCCCCCCGCCATCGCTCCTGCGACACCCCCCCCCCGCCATCGCTCCTGCGACACGCCCCGCCATCGCTCCTGCGACACGCCCCGCCATCGCTCCTGCGACACCCCCCCCCCCCGCCATCGCTCCTGCGACACCCCCCCCCCGCCATCGCTCCTGCGACACCCCCCCCCCGCCATCGCTCCTGCGACACCCCCCCCCCCCCGCGATCGCTCCTGCGACACCCCCCCCCCGCCATCGCTCCTGCGACACCCCCCCCCCGCCATCGCTCCTGCGACACCCCCCCCCCGCCATCGCTCCTGCGACACCCCCCCCCCCGCCATCGCTCCTGCGACACCCCCCCCCCGCCATCGCTCCTGCGACACCCCCCCCCCCGCCATCGCTCCTGCGACACCCCCCCCCCCGCCATCGCTCCTGCGACACCCCCCCCCGCCATCGCTCCTGCGACACCCCCCCCCGCCATCGCTCCTGCGACACCCCCCCCCCCCGCCATCGCTCCTGCGACACCCCCCCCCCGCCATCGCTCCTGCGACACCCCCCCCCCCCGCCATCGCTCCTGCGACACGCCCCGCCATCGCTCCTGCGACACCCCCCCCCCGCCATCGCTCCTGCGACACCCCCCCCCCGCCATCGCTCCTGCGACACCCCCCCCCCGCCATCGCTCCTGCGACACCCCCGCCCGTCGCTCCTGCGACACCCCCCCCCGCCATCGCTCCTGCGACACCCCCCCCCCCGCCATCGCTCCTGCGACACCCCCCCCCCCGCCATCGCTCCTGCGACACCCCCCCCCCCCCCATCGCTCCTGCGACACCCCCCCCCCGCCATCGCTCCTGCGACACCCCCCCCCCCGCCATCGCTCCTGCGACACCCCCACCCCCCCGCCATCGCTCCTGCGACACCCCCCCGCCATCGCTCCTGCGACACCCCCCCCCCCCCGCCATCGCTCCTGCGACACCCCCCCCCGCCATCGCTCCTGCGACACCCCCCCCCCCGCCTCGCTCCTGCGACACC